>NW_020853082.1:0-6949 GCF_000972845.2 Larimichthys crocea
CTGCTCAGATGAACTACATCTTGCTGGCCTATCTACTGTGACAGACACTGTTCCGTGAATGGACCTGACCGTCAGTAAACGACCACCATCACTGTCTGATCAACAAGAGGTGTTGAGAGATTGTTTTAAAAAATCATACACAAAATGTGTCAAACACAATACACTGTTTTAACATGGTTAGAAACTTCAAGAGAAAATATTGCATCAATGTCAAAGAATCATAAAATAACAAAGACTCATAAAAAAGGAAACATTTATTGAAATGTATAGAGGTAAAAAATAACATAAGATAATAATTCAAATGTGAAATGAAAGTATCATGTTAAACATTTACATAAAAAAAACAAACTTATAACTTGCCTTCCAGTGATTGGTTACAACAGCTTCTAACAGTGCAAATCTGTTTCTTCTTGATTATCTTCATCAACTACCTACGCATTTATTTATTTATCAACTACCTACGCGTTATTTATTTTATTTTAACTTCAGTGTTGCAGTGTTTGTCGTTCAGGTCTCTGGATTCAGTTTCTCAGAGAGCTCAGAGCTGTCAGCAGCTGTAAGATGAGAAACAAACTGTTAAACTGTGTAAAGTTCACTCATCCTGCACTGAACTTTTAGAAACATTAAATTCAGGAAACAGTCTTTAAAAAGTTCATCTGCACAATAATGTGAAACACTTTGTAATCTGCAGCAAAGTTGTGAGTCACGATCATTGAAATCAAATAAAAGTTTGACTTACAAGGGAGGACGAGGCGAAATCAAAAGAAATCATTTCAGTCCAGTTGTCAGTAAATATGTCTCTCTTCTACTCACTCAAACGTTCTGTGTATCCTTCGTTTATCCTTACTTTCTTTCTTTTCTATCAGTCTCTCTCCACATCATCCAGGTAATAGTCATATTATCAGGACTGACCACGTTATTGTGTTACTCACTAATTGTTGAGTTCAGGAGAAGTCAATATAATGATTCCGGTAAAATTACGTCCAATCACGTCTTCACCCCTCTGTGCAGCCCACGCTGCTTAAGTTTATTAGGCTGTACAGTTCAGCCACCTGCTTCCCTTCTTACGTAAAGGTAATGATCCGTGACAGAGATGAGGAGACAGCAGAAACAAGCACTGCAGCATGATGGGACGGTCCATTGTGTCCCCGCTCATCTCTGTTAAATAAAAAATCAAACTGGTCCAGATAAGCAGGTTAGAACGAAGTCATCCTCTAAGGATTTATTAGTACGTAATATTCTAGGAACTTTTTTCACAGAGTGAATTCAAACAAACAACATGCGTCACCATGGAGCACCCTCTAAGCACCAGTCTACCCATTTGGTCCCTGATTCTCGCTTGTCCAGCTCGGTGAGCGATGTCGTCCTCTACACACAGAGAGATGATAAGCACCACGTCGTACCTCCTCCAGTCCTTCAAGGTGTGAACTGATGAAAGGTTCAGCGGTCGACGACTCATATGGGAAGGTTCCATCATGTTGGGGAGGATTCTCCACGATGCTCACCGTCACATGAAATCCTCTCCATCTTTCCCCAAACAGTCATGGCTCTGTCAGGTGAAACCTGTAAAGCATGGCAGGTGTGACTAGGAGAGGGGGAGTCTTCTGAGAGAGAAACCAACTGAGGGAACTCTGCAGACAAGAGAAAATCACATGTCATTGTCACATCCCCAAAAGAATGTCAGTCTGTACTGATTGTGTTTAGGCTACTCGCAAATCTGACCAAGCTACAAACAACGAGCAAAAACCAGTGCATCAGGCTGACTGGAGTGAAATGAATCCAATGACACTATCCCAGGGTCCTTGACCCTACCTGTCTCAGCGAGAAGGCTGCTGCCATAGTACCAAAATTTTCTTCAAGCCACTCAGAAAAACCTGTGTAGAGTAAATCACTATGTTCTAATCTACTTTGTCAGCAGCCCATCTTGGTTGAAGTGACACCTGTGGTTTTGGAGCTGATCCATGTCGAAGGATCTTCAGGTCCAAATATGATCTTCTGCGCATCATAACCATATGAGCAAAACCATGAACCACATCTCCGTCGTATCATCCCACATCAGCAACCACCCCTCACTGGTAAATGCGGACACATAGAGAGGAGACGAGCAGAAACACTTCTTAAATAATTTGATGTACAGAAGGAACTAAGTGTCCCAGTGAAAGACACCGTAGCTAATTTACTATGTAATTGACAGATGCACTTCCATTAGGTACAAAAGTGGATAATGCTCTTCTGCGCAATTCTATTCAGCATCAGTCCTCTTGAATCAAAGTACACCTGTGTGACACCCTGCAGTCTCAGCTAAACCATATCTTGCCAGAGGTCCTGTAAAGTGGCACATGGAGCACTATGGTACATGTTCAATAGAAGCTTATCGTGTTGAACCATACAACAATAAGTAAAAAGTGGTGAACGATTTAGACAGAAAAGGTCAAAACAACAGAAGAAATACTTTACCTCTCACTTTGGTTGAAGCGCTGCTTCAATTTAAAATCGTGGCTTTGAAGAAGTTTGGATCGCTCTGAGAAAACATGTATAGATGTCAGCCACTCACTGCTGAGGGATGTCTTTGTCTAATGCATTTTTACATCCCCCAGTTCCGTTTTTCTAGTCTCTTCTTTGTGTTGCTGGCACAGAAAACTACAAAATGTCATAACATTAGCAGTTCCACATACTCTGGAAGTTATGTGACTCCCAGAAGATCAGTTTAAATATATTTGTCAGGGAGTGTGTTCACTGGCAGGACAAAAAAGGGTTTATATATTCCAGTAAATACCATCATCATTATTTTCAGTGAGGATCAGTTTCAAAAACATGGCTAAGTGAACTGAAACGTAGAGTTTGTTTGCTGGTCCAATGCACAAGGAAAATACAAAGATCTAAAGTAAAGATTTCAAAGTAGCATTTACCTGAGTATGAAACTTGACAGAAGAGAGCAACAAAATAATTTTTTCATCTTGGTTGATGAAGAGCGTGTCCGTGAAAAGCTGGAGCTGCTTCCTCTTGTTCTGTTTCCTAGATCAGTCCATCATGAAGGGAGGTGTGTTGGTTTCATGATACTGTATTTTTTCAACGCGCTGTGACGGATCAGAAGAGCAGGATCACACCAATGGAATGCCCTCTACACAGCGGAAGAGCAGTAACGAGGTCGTATCATACAGTTATTGTAAAATGTAATGTATATTCAACCACACCAATACAACACAGAGAGGTTTTACAGGCAGCTCTGGCTTTACATGAACAATGGGGACTTTACGGTGATTTATTTAGATCCTGAGAAAGTCTGTTTGCTTATTGATAATTTTGCTCTGCCAACACAAATCAAATAGATAAGGCAAGTTGAGAGTTCGTTGATGGAAATATTTTGAATCAGAGACGGCTTGAAGAGAAAGTCTGGAAGGAGCACAGGGAGCCAGGACCAACTGCTGGAGAGGCAGCCAGGCCTCTGATGAATGCATCAGTGCAGTCGAGGGCCCACCTTTTGCGTGGTGGGCAGGCAATATCACATGGTTAGTTGGAGCAACTAGAACATAGGCCCGACAGACCAGGAAGGAAACGCAGTGTCCCATGACTCTGCGACTGCGTGATCACGATTCCACATGTCTCCCAGCAGACTCATGAAGGGGTCGTTACACAATTCACAGCAGTACTGGAGAGAGGACAGATTTAGCATGTCACCCGCCTCCCTGCTTCTGTGTTTGGAAAAGTCCTCCTCACATCAAGATAATCACCAGCACATATTCCAATTTTAACATTTGGCTGGTGCTCTGATTTTTGTTTATTTGCTGTTTATCAAGGATATGGGATCAAACTTATTCATGTACTATGCAACGACCCCCATAATAGATTATAATTTTGTAATAATCTCAGGAGTGAGATTGGGGGCTTTGCACTTGTATTTAGGTTGTAAACAGCCTATGGTTGTAAGGGTTTGAACATGTTAGAAAACTGCAAGCAGTTAAAAAGAGTAAACAATGTATCTTGTTAGTGTAATAAGAGGTATTGTTGACTTATTGTGTAGTTGATCAGTGCTCTTTGTTTGAGTGGGAATGGGTGTTAATGTTTTCTGTGCTAGACGGCCATCGAGGTGTGGTCCTGTTTCAGTTGGCTTTTGGTCTTTGTTCTGAATAAAACATGAAATTCAACTATTTTCACTATTATCAGAGAGCACTGTTAGTGTGTGGTAAATGAGGGACTTTTCATGAATTACGTCCCCCTGATGCTGTCTACAAACAAAAGAAATAGTTTCATTCGAATCATCCATCACAAGGCGGGATGTAAAGACCTGTATGCATGTGCCCGGGTTTTACATTCCCTCAACTATTTTGGACTTGGTTTGACCACCCTCAGAGGGCAACAACCGTTGTCTGACATAAGGAGACACGTTTCTCCTCCAAGATGGGTTTTTCGTTTCATACCGATTACCAAGCGATTTCCTTTCGCCAAAGAAAACACCAGAGGTGGCGTATGTCTCAATGTTGTGTCAGTTTTTGTTGTGATTTTCTCAGGAAATGTCCTTCAGACCGGGACCGCGCAGATGTTGGGCTCAGTTCGGGAGGCTTTCTGTCCACTCATGGGTGCCACAGGGTTAGTCTGACCTCAGGCACTAGCCTCAAACCAATGGGCAGATGAGCGTGGAAAAACCAGGAGCTGGAGAAGGGATGTCGTAAAGACCTGCAGTGGGCACAAGTTTTTGACAGAATCACCAGAAATAGATCCAGTTGTGAAATATTTCAGGAGTGTTTCACTGAAGGACAACAGTTTTATATTTCAGTATAAGATACACATCAATCATATATATTCAGTGAGATTCAGTTCAAGTCCAAAGGTGAAAACGAAACTAAGAGTTTTGTTTGTAGTGAGCCATGGCACAAGGAACTACAAATCTAAAAATAAGATTTCAAATGGTATCTTACCTGATGATGAACTTGACGAAATAAATCAAAATCTCTTGTTTTTGATGAAGATGTGTCCCAGTGAAAAGACCGAGCTGCTTCCGCTGTTCTGTTTCTGGACCAGTGCTCAGGAAGGGAGGTGTGTCTTTCATGATACTGTAGTTGTGTTCAAGCGCCTGTACCACATTCTTTCCAGCAAGCAAAGCTTACTATAGGCTGATTAGTTTGATGCTGAACGACAGTTAGAACCTGTTGGACATTGACGTTGAACCAATTTTAAAGATATAAAAATGAATTACATAGAATCACTAATTAGATTCTAATGAAAAAAAGCTGGACCATTACTCAGAGGATAAAATTCGACAGAGCCACTTGTACTGAGCAACAGGAGGAGACCGACAACGAAAAAATAAAGCTTGAGTATCCACTATATATTTTTTTTAACAGTGGACTAAGGTAACTTGTTGTTTGTATGAAGAATCTGAAATTACCCAAACAGGTGAAAATAAGTGTCCGTTGGTGCCGTAACCAAAAATAAAACTTTTTTTCAGTTTTATCTTTTTTGTTGAGTTAGCTGCAGTTCCAACCTGATTCCAGGATTCGCTTGTAGTGTAAGGTCAGTGGTAAATGTTTTGTGGATGAATGGGTTGTGTACGTGGATCCTCCGCGTGGACTGGGATTTCTATTCCGGCTCACAATTTGGCTCTCAATCAGTTTCCTCAGCAGGAAAGTGTGGCCATGACCACCTCGTCCTCCAGAACAAACCTGGCACCTATAGACAGGGTCAAAATTGTACTTCAAAACACTGGTTTGTCTCAATGCATCATTCGGGGATTTTTTTATGTGAAAAGATGTAAACGGCTATTGCCAACATGAATCTTCAAAGATCTAATTCAAGATCCTCTGTTTAGTTGTACCAACTTCCCTTCCTAAGTTATCCCATTTTAATGAAGACCTAAACATGTACAGTGCTCGACACATTGTCCTGCGGTTCATGTGACCATGGTTTTACCATAAACCCGTTAAGTCACCATTAGCATGCAATATCATTAGATCAGAATCATGTGCATTAGGAATAACAGTACACATCTAATAAGTATTGAAAAGAAGTGTGCTCAATTGTCTCTTACACGATATAGGCCTATTCAATGAAAGAGAATTGCAACCAAAAATTAACCCCTCTAGTACTTTAAGCTCGTTTAAAGTAACAAAAAGCCGGCGAATAAACTAACAATAGAACAAAGAAAAGATTGTTACATTCACAACAAACAGATAAATTGAATTAATTTTCCCTTAAATTGCAAAATATAGAAAATGTAAACACTTCCCCCTTTAAGATTATTGCCATCAGCATGAATGATAACCACAGGAAACATGTCAGAACGGTTGCAGCATTATGCTCTCAGTTTCACTCGCAGAACCTAATGTCACCAATGCTTTCTTCTAGAGCACTCGGATAAAACAAGGGTAATAGCAGCAGAGCAGCGAAATGCACCTTTCTCCCGTTGCGTGTATCCAGGGATAAGCAGCGGTGTCCAGACTTCAGAGCAGCTTCTCCAGGGGAAGGTAAGTGGTTAGCCGGTTAGTACACCATTTAAGCTAAAAGCTGTTTTCATCGGATAAGTGACTCGTCTAGAACGCGACGCAACTTGGTCCCCTACTCCGGACTCCAGTGGGTGAGGACTCCTACTCTTTTCCTCCTTTCGCCACAGGTAAACTCGGTTTCCTCCTCCTTTTTCCTTCTCCTCTCTTTAAAGGGGCCACTTCGTCCTTCGCTTTTCTGAAGGGAGCGGAAAACCGCGCGCTTTCAGCTTCGCCTTCGAGACAACGGCGAGCGTGGCTTGCGTAGAGCCTCCTAGATTGGGCTGCTGAGACTTGGTGCGTTTTATAATTGTCAATGGGAAAATTAAACTTTTAGGCGATGGACGTTACAGGAAGAAAGTTTTAGAAAATACCAGGCTCTCTTCCGTTTGGCTTCCACATCTCATCACAGTTTTATAGTTAGTTGATGATTGCTGCTGCTGGAGCATCTGTGGTCCGTCTATCTCTAATCA
>NW_020853083.1:0-2572 GCF_000972845.2 Larimichthys crocea
TGGTCATCGTTTCAAATGTTCAATGTTACTTTTTATGGTTTGGTCACAGTATGGTCATTGTCATGTCTTAAACAAATCATGTTTTCAGTTATCCTCCTGTCTTGTCTTTTCAGGGCCTGTGTTGCACCTGTGCTTGATTGTGTTTACCCTCCCCTTTTCCATCTATTTAGTCTCTGCGCTCCCTTTGTTTGCCAGTTCGTCTTGTCTTGTACAGCGTCCCAGCATTTCTTTGTCTTGTATTCTTGTTTTTGATTACCTGATCTTCAACCTTTAACCTGTTTTTTTTTACCACAATTTTTGCCTTACGGATTTGTACTTTCGCCTGGACTCTTTTGGTTTTCCTAGCTTATCTAGTAAAACTTTTTGAACCATCACTTTAGTCTCTGAGTCTGTATTGCGAATCCTTCTGTAAGCCCCCTCTGATAGTACGAACTGTCCATAAATGGATTCAGTGGACTCAGACCCTGTGCAATCCACCATCCAGACGCTGCACAGGCAAGAGGAGGGCCTGTGTGCTCTACGTCATGGGGCTCCAGGCCACGAACACCAGGCACGAGGAGGTGCTGGCTAAGTTTGGTAAGCAACTCACCTTTTTGACAACTCATGTCGAACAGATGTCTCCCGATGCTTCTCCAGGAGCCACAGGCAGGACTCCTGTGCCGGTTTCAGCCTCCTCACCGTTCTCGCCTGTGCCCGAGGGACCCTCTGTGGTTTTGGTAACACCACACATCCCCATTTAGCTTTCATGACTGGAGAGATTCTCCAGGGACTCGGGGGACTAACGGCCATTCCTCACCCAGTGAGCTTCACCTCAAGCTTCAGCCTTCATGTCCCTTTCTTCTGAGTGAACCCAAGTTGCCTACGTTATTTCCCACCTGTCCAGCAGAGCAGAGGCATGGGCTACAGCGGAGCAGAGTGGAGCAGAAGATCTCCGGTATGTGACACTTTAGAACTCTTTACTAACGCATTAACCAAGACTTTTCAACGGATCACGCCGGGTCGGGAGGCTTCCTGTGCTTTGGTAAACTTGAAGTAGGTGGGAAGGAGTGTCACCGATTACGCTATTGAGTTCCGCACTATCACCGCTGACAGTGGATGTAACCAGCCAGCATTGTATGATGCTTTCCTGCACGGACTTTCTGCATCCCTGAAGGACCAGCTCGCCCCTTTGGACCTGCCCCCTGGACTCTGTCATAGCCATGACCATCAGGATTAATAAACGCCTCACCAAGAGAGAGAAGGAGAGACCCCGGCTCAGTCTGTTCCAGGCACCTCACAGAAGACCGGCCTCCGGGTTTTCCCACCGTCCTCCAACTCAAGAGGCAGCTTTGGCCGTTCCTAGAGTGCCCCCTGCTGACTCGGAGGAGCCGATGCAACTCGGACGCACACATCTGTCTGCAGAGGAGCGACAGCGACCCTGCTGGACCGCCGGTGTTTTTACTGTGGCCAACTGGGCCATCTTCGAGATTCCTGTCCTGCCAAAAGGTCAGCCTCACCTACTAGGGAAGTATTGATGAGTCAGGCCAACCTGCCCGAATTCCCTTCTCGTCCGTCTACCATAGTAACAATTTTTCTCTGCTTGTTTTACAGGGTCTCAGGCGGTGCTGGTGGACTCCGGAGCGGACGCTAATTTTATGGACCGAGGGCTGGCTGAGAGACTTAAATTGGAAAATTCCACTCTGCCCAAGCCATTGCGGCCACTGCATTAAATGGTTGTATGCTATGTCAAGTGACTTACATCACTCAACCAGTCCAGGTAACTTTCCCAGACCACCACACTGAGACCCTACCATTTTTTTTGTTTCGCTCACCACAGTACCCCCTGGCGTTAGGACTCCCATGGGTCCTAAATCATTATCCTGTTTTTAATTGGAGATTGGCCCAAGTTCTTAAGTGGGGAGATGATTGTGCCAAAAACTGTTTTTGTCAAGATGATTCTGTTCTCCTTGGGGAGATCCCTGCCCATCTACTTAATGTTGATTCAGACTACCCCAATCTCTCTAAGGTTCCCCAGTGCTACCTAGATCTCAAAGAGGTTTTCAATAAGTCTCGTGCCACCGCTCTTCCTCCACACAGACCATATGATTGTGCCATAGATCTCCTGCCAGGCACTTTCCCACCCAAGGGAGGCCTTTACTCCCTTTCTGCACCTGAATCACAGGCCATGAATGATTACATTGGACCCAGAAAAGGTCAAGGCCGTCGCTGAATGGCCCATACCTGAGAACTGTAAGCAGGTACAACGTTTCCTGGGATTCACGAACTTCTAAGGGAAGTTTGTGCGGAACTTCAGCACTGTGGCTGCCCCATTGCATGAGCTGACGTCCCCCAAGAACAGGTTTGTCTGGTCAATTCGGGCAGACCAGGCCTTTAACAAGTTGAGACTGGCCTTCACCACAGCTCCAGTTCCTGTGCTCCAAAATCCTCGCCAGCAGTTTGTTGTAGAGGTGGACATCTCTGACATCGGGGTGGGGGCCATCTTATCCCAGAAGTCAGTGAAAAACAATAAATTTCACCTATGTGCTTTCTTTTCCCATAAGCTGTCTAGCTCTGAATGGAATTACAACGTGGA
>NW_020853084.1:0-2500 GCF_000972845.2 Larimichthys crocea
CTGTCTGTATGTGTCTGTTAGTCTGTCTGTCTGGTCCTGTCTGAGTCTGTCTGTGTCCTGTCTATGTCTGTCTGTCTGTCTGTCTGTCTGTTGTCTGTTGTAGTGTCTGTCTGTCTGTGTCTTGCCGGTCTGTCTGTGTCTGTCTGTCTGCGTCTGTCTATGTCTGTATGTCTGTCTATGTCTATGTCTATGTCTATTGTCTATGTCTATGTCTTGTCTGTCGTCTGTGTATGTCTGTGTCTGTCTGTTTGTCTGTGCGTCTGTCTGTCTGTCTGTCTGTCTGTTGTCTGTCTGCCTGTGTCTGTCTGTCTGTATGTGTCGTCTGTCTGTGTCTGCCCGTGTCTGTCTGTGTCGTCGTCCGCGTCTGTCTATGTCTGTATGTCTGTCGATTCTATGTCTATGTCTATGTCTATCGTCTGTCTGTTCTTGTCTGTGTATGTCTGTGTCTGTCGTTTGACTTTGTCTGTCTGTATGTGTGTCTCGTCTGTTCTGTCTTGTCTGTCTGTCTGTCTGTCTGTCTGTGTCTGTCTGATTGTCTGTCTGTCTGTCTGTTGTGTTGGTCTATGTTGGTCTGTATGTGTCTGTATTGTCTGTCTTGAGTGTCTGTCTATGTCTGTCTGTATGGTCTGTCTGTAGTGTCCTGTCTTTCTGTTGTCTGTCTGTCTGTCTGTCTGTCTGTCTGTTCTTTCTGCCTGTGTCTGTCTGCCCGTGTCTGTATGCGTCTGTATATGTCTGTATGTATGTTTTCCCCCCCCCCCCTCACCTCTATGTCTGTCTATGTCTATGTATTATGTCTATGTCTATGCATATGTCTGTCTGTCTGTGTCATGGTATGTGTATGTCTGTGTCTGTCTGTGTCGTCTGTCGTCTGCTGTCTGTGCGCTCTGTATGTCTGTATATATGTCTGTCTTTTGTGTATGTCTGCTGCGTTGTCTATGTCTGTCTGTATGTATGTCTGCTGCTGTCTGTCATGTGTATGTCTGTCAGTCTGTCTATGTATGTATGTCTGGTAATCATGTCTATGTCTATTGTCTATGTCTATGTATGTAAGTACTGTTGTGTATGTACTGTGTATGTATGTTTGTACAGTGGTATGTCTGTCTGTGTATGTATGTATGTATGTCTGTATGTCTGAATGTGTCTGTATGTTCTGTATGTGTCTGTATGCTATGTGTCTAAAGTGTATGTATGTGTATGTATGTATCGAGTATGTCTATGTAGTATGTATGTATATGTAGATTATATGTCTATGTATATGTATTGTATATGGCTATATTTATGTATGTATGTATTGTATGTTATGTGTATGTATGTTTGTATGTGTATGTCTGTATGTGTATGTCTGTTGTCTGATGTATGTTGTTGACTGTGTCTGATGTATGTGTAGTATGTTTATGTATGGTATTTGTCTGTATATGTTGTATCGTATGTGTATGTATGTATGTGTCTGTATGTCTGCTATGTCCTGAATGGTCTGTATGTATGTGTCTGTCTGTTCTACGTATGTCTGCTTGTGTGCAAGTGTGTCTGTGTCTGTCTGTATGAGTCAAGTATATGTATGTATGTATGTGTCTGTACTATGTATTTTATATGTATATGTCTCACTGTATAGGTATGTAGTCATGTGTATGATGTGGTATGTAGGTATGTTGTGCTATGCTATATGTCATGTATGTATGCTTGTTGTATGTATGTCTGTAGTCTGTGTGTTGTATGTATGTATATGTACTGGTATGTATGGTATATATGTATGTATGACTATATGCTATGTATGTTTGCCTGTATGTCTGTATTCTTGAGTATGTATCATGTCGTATGTATGCTATGGTATGTCTGTGTATGTCATTTGTATGTCTGTGTTTGTCTATGTTATGTTGTATGTGTGTATGTGCTGTCTGTCTGTCTGTCTGTGTGTCTGTTGTCTGTATATGTCTGTCTGTCTTGTGTTTCTCTGTCTGTCTGTCTTCGTCTGTCTGTTTGGTATGTTGTATGCGTTGTATATGTATGTCGTTGTCTGTGTATGGTGTGTTGTCTATGGCTATTTCTGTCTGTCTGTCTGTCTGTCTGGTCTGTCTGTGGTTCTGTCTGTCTGTGTCTGCCCGTGTTGTCTGGTCTGTCTGTCTTGGTCTGGCTATGTCTGTATGTCGTATATGTCTATGTCTATGTCTAGGCTCTGTCTGTGGTCTGTCTGTCTGTGTGTCTGTCTGTCGTCTATGTCTGTCTGTCTGTGTCCTCTTTTGTCTGTCTCTCTGTCTGTCTGTTTGTGGTCTGGTCTGCTGCGTCGTCTATGTTGTCTGTCTGTATCGTGTCTGTCTGTGTCTGGTCTTATGTCTATGTCTGTCGGTCTGTTGTCTTCTGTCGTTGTCGGTCTGTCTGTGTTGTCTGTCTGTCTGTGTCTGTCTGTTGTTTTTTCTGTCTGTCTGTGTCTGCCCGTGTCTGTCTGTGTTGTCTGTCTGCGTCTGTCTATGTTCTGTATGTCTGTTCTATGTCTATGTCATGT
>NW_020853085.1:0-542 GCF_000972845.2 Larimichthys crocea
CCTTCAGTGTAGACGGAGTCAGAGTTGGTGTGATTTGAGCTGGAGGGAAGGTATATTTTGACCACTCAGTGAAAATGTCATTCCCTCTCAATTTTTAGACAATTTGTAAAATATAATAAATGCAAAACAATGTAAAAACTGTTCTACAAGAGAAATAATGAGTGATGTGTAAATAAATTAACTTTAACCTACCTTTGACTGAAATTTCCAGTTTTTGATGAATGAAATTCATTTTGAAGGGATTGTCACATTCCACTCTCAGGTAATATTCTTTGCTGTCTTCAGGTTTCATGTTGTTCAGGGTTGTGGTGCAGTCTTTTTTTGTTAAGTCTCCTATCAAGTTTACTTTTATAGGTGATTGTGGATTACTGCTATCAAAGACAACAACATCTAGCTCAGTTTTCCACACTGCTTTACATGTTTCATCTAAGTTTGATCTAAATCTGTCCTGTACATCAAAGGAGCAGGGGATGGTCACACAGGATCCACTCAGAACATTTATAGTCTGCGGCATAGAGACAGACTCTGTACACTGAGGACCT
>NW_020853086.1:0-565 GCF_000972845.2 Larimichthys crocea
CACACACACACACACAGCTATAATGAAACTGCCTGTATTGATCGTGATATAGTTTAATGTGCCTCTGTAGGGCAGAGTTCTTTTTGTAATTTGTATTTCTGTTTGCTGTCAGCTGTTTACATGCGTGTCCTCTGATTATCAAGAGCACGAACACACGTTCACAATCTGAGACGAGGATCACAGCGAGTAACTGAACTCATCATAGCTCTGCTCGTCTCTGCAGCAGAATCAGGTTCATATCAAGATATCAATATGTAAATATTCGTTTTTAAAGGAACAGTCTGCAGAACATTTAAGCGCGTAAGAGATTTATAATGTTAAAGTTATGTGACATAAGGAATTCTCTTTGGTCTGTTTTAATGACCGTCAGTTTGCATTTATTTTGAAAATCCACCAGATTCTCTGTCAGAAATAGAACAGACACGTTGAATTCAACGCCAAGCCTGAACCGGACCACGTCAGAGCCGGTGGGGTTTGAAACATCGACTAGAACGGCCGCGTGTTGCTCGGTGTCAGCCAGCAAACATCGGCTCCTTTGTCCGTGGTTTCGTAGCTCAAGATGTTC
>NW_020853087.1:0-2997 GCF_000972845.2 Larimichthys crocea
ACACACACACACACACACACACAGTTGTTGGAGCTCCTTCGTCCTGAGTTCAGTTAAACTCAGAGTTGTGACTTTGGACAAATGAAGAATGGAGCGGCACATTGTTTCTGTTTCTAGTGTAACTAAGCTGACGACAGCTTGTGTTAACGAGTCACACATTAAAAACTTGTTCCTTACCTTCAGCTGGAGGTTCACACGGAGAAAACCAACCGCGACACAAAGAGACACAAAGTGAAAGTAAACTGGATGACTCAGCAAGTCAGCTGCAGCCCGCAGATCTGGGCGTGCCTCAACGTTGAGCCACGCCTCCCTGCGCTTGATATACATTGGGATATGTTCAGGTGTTACATTTAGTGCATATATTTTATTCCTGTCTTAATCTTAGTTGATGGGAACACACAGGAAGACAGGACACTGAACTTAAAAAAAAAAAAAAAAGGAGCAAAACAGGAAACAAAAGACACAGACCATGACAGTAGCCTACACTTAGGTTTCAAAAGCAGAAAATGCCTGCATATGTCTTGTGTCTGATCCTCGTTTGGACAGAGATGTTTGAACTTTATAAAGTTTCAAAGTCCTGCATTCAAGTCAGTCAAAGACTCCAACTTCCCAACACTACGTCTGAGAGTCAGTGATCAGAGTCAGTAAAAAGACTAAGATTAAGACAGGAATAAAATATATGCACTAAATGTAACACCTGAACATATCCCAATGTATATCAAGCGCAGGGGGGCGTGGCTCAACGTTGAGGCACACCCAGATCTGCGGGCTGCAACTGACTTGCTGAGTCACCCTGTTTACTTTCACTTTGTGTCTCTTTGTGTCGCAGTTGGTTTTACAGTCAATATGTATATTATTTTAAGCAGTGAAATCATTTTGAGAATTGAAATCCTCCAGGACGTGACAGACAACAACCAGGACAAGAGCGAGATGCCAACAGAATCATTTATTAGAGTCAAAGAAATATCAACAACTTTGAATGTATCGTCATGTGACGCAGAGAAGGTGAACAGATGCATCTACATGTGTGGTTCCCACCCTGAAGCATTGAGAAGGATCTCTTGTTTCCTGGTGAACCGATAGGTTTAGCCTTACCAGACATCCCAAGTCTCCCGGAAGTTCCGGGAGTCTCCCTGATATTAACAGTGGCTCCCTGATGCCCGCGAGCTAGGTAAAACATCCCGGATTTTGGATTACGCGAGAGAGATTTAAAAAAATGCGAGTGCGAGCATAAAGAAAAGATAGTACCTCGCGCATCATGCTCGGATTACTTTCAGTTACATTGCGCAGGCATAGGCGAGAGGAGGGGAGGGGGGTGAGCGCGTGAGACTGAGATACAATGAGCTACATGAAGCACCCGTGCATGCATTCAAGCGAAAACTCTGTTCAGCGTGTTCTCGTGTTCAGGGCGACTGGTTGCGAGAGAGAGCGCGCCGATTGGTTTGGTCAGCAAAATACACCAATAAGCTTTCGTTGTGAGAGGGACTTCGATGTACTCTCTCCGACTTATTATTTAAGTCCCCCCCCGCCATCTCCCGGAAATGACTTTTTGGAACTTGGGATGTCTGCCTTACTTCCTGAAGTAGCTAACTATGTTTTCTAGTAGCTTATCTGTCAGGCCGAATACATCTGGTACCTTAGCTCAGTTAGCCGCCGGTTAGCTTCGTTAGGTTAGTTGACACAGCAAGAAAACCACCTCTGTGCTGTATTCTCTGTCCTCAAACTGGCCTCAGATGGTCTTGGATGCTGCGCCTGGTCCTGGTCCAGGTTCCAGCACCAGAACCTAGCTTAGTTTAGCATAGCTTAGCACAAAAATCATCAAACTCTCTGATGAAACTTTGCTGCCGATGGAACTGGTGCTTTACAGAGAGTAAAGGGGATAATGAAGAAGGAGGATTACCTTCAAATTCTTCAAGATAACCTAAAATCATTATCCTGAAGGTTGGGTCTTGGGGCGCAGTTGGGTGTTCCAACAGGACAATGACCCCAAACACACATTAAAAGTGGTAATGGAATGGCTAAATCAGGCTAGAATTAAGGTTTTAGAATGGCCTTAACAAAGTCCTGCCTGAAACCCCATTGAGAACATGTGGACAATGCTGAAGAAACAAGTCCATGTCAGAAAGCCAACAAATTTAACCAAACTGCACCAATTCTGTCAAGACGAGTGGTCAAAGATTCAACCAGAAGCTTGTGGATGGCTACCAAAAGCGCCTAATTGAAGTGAAAATGGCCAAGGGACATGTAACCAAATATTAGCATTGCTGTATGTATATTTTTGACCCAGCAGATTTGGTCACATTTTCAGTTGACCCATAATAAAGTCATAAAAGAACCAAACTTCATGAATGTTTTTAGTATCTGTTCCAATCACTCTATCAGAGAAAAAACAAGAGTTGTAGAAATAACTAGAAACTCAAGACAGCCATGACATTATGTTCTTTACAAGTGTATGTAAACTTTTGACCACCATTGTATCTACATGTGTGGTTCCCACTCTGAAGCATGGCTCACTGCCTCTACACCGACCCGACCTGAACCCAGCTGAGATGTTTTGGGACGAGTATTATTTCACAGTTTTGATGTCTTCAGTGTTAATAATGTAGAAAATAATAAAGAATACACATGGTGTGTCAATAAAAGATGACACACCACGTGTAATCTTTTAAAACGGCTCTGCAGGCGGGCCGGTAAGTGTTTCTGATAATCCCACTTTGTGACCTCCTGCAGTGAAGAGGTGAAGCGGAGCGGCTGATATATAAACGATGGAAAATAATGCGCAGCTGCATTCGCAGAGGACGGCAGACGAGAACAAACCAGAAGAAGGTAAAATATTCAAAATATTGTAGAATTATTGACTTTAAATTTAAAGATTTGGGGCTTTATTTCTTCCATAACAGTCAAAGTTTCATTAGATAACGCCTCATTTAGAAGTTTAGGAAGTTTCTAGACTCTGAGTCGAGGTTAAAGTCTCACCTGTGATATAAATATGTATAA
>NW_020853088.1:0-642 GCF_000972845.2 Larimichthys crocea
TGTGCAATACAAGCCTACCGAAAAACACAAGAAATGTGCAAGTTTAAAGGTGGACCCCGTTCAGCAGATAAACACGTTTACGCAGAGTCTGCGAGACAAGTCCGTGCCGATAGACGTTTGCCTGCAAACACGCGTGCCTTCCTTAAAAAAGATTTTGTGGCTAAGGGTGTCGCTAGCAGACATAACGGAGCTCAGCTTAGAACCTCTCTGGCTGATCAAGGGCAGAGTTCAACTGGACCGCTCGAAACAGCGGCGGGTGACGATTACGATAGACGACCACTCGCTTGGGCCTTGCTTCCTAGACCCTCGGTCTCAGCTGCTCTGCCTTCATCCCGATCGAACCCCGACCAAAGAATTCCTCGGTGTGGCCACGGAAGGTGTGACGGGTCGCGATCAGTGGGGTAGAAGAGAGAACGACGAGGGCGAAGACGATCAACGCTCAAATGACGATGAGCGAGACGAACCTCATGAGGAGCACCCCGAGATCGCGTTCGGAGTTAAGAGAAAGCGCAAGGTGTGTAACGTCAAAGAGGACAACGCGTCCAACGCCGCCGGAGCGCCGCCTTCTCCTAAGAAATCTAAAACCTGCGGGGTCTCAATGCTGCAAGCTTTAGGACCCTGCACCCGGGGACCCGGAGGAGA
>NW_020853089.1:0-590 GCF_000972845.2 Larimichthys crocea
TTACAGGAGACACACCTCAACGACTCTGAACATGCTAAATTGAATAAATTAGGATTTAAACATGTTTACTTTTCCTCACATGGGTCGGGGAGACGGAGAGGAGTGGCGATTTTGATATCCAGTGCGGTAAATTATGAACATATGTCGAAGCATAAGGATAAGGATGGTAGATTTGTTATGGTTACAGGGAAAATAGAAGGTACTGTGATAAGTCTCCTTAACGTGTATGTGCCGCCGGGCAGTGACTGGTCCTTTTATAAACATATGGTTGACTTAATGATAACAAAAAGTAATGGGATTTTAATATGTGGTGGAGATTTTAATATTCGATTGAATCCCAGAATTGACTCATCAAACGGGAAATCTGACGCAAAAAACACTAGCAGAAGATTAAACACTTGGATGCGTGAAGTGGGGATCGTGGACGTATGGAGAGAGATAAACCCAACGAGCCGTGACTACTCACATTACTATTTATTTATGCTTAAAGGAGATCTTTTTAGGGTGGGTAACTGTGAAATAGGGCCTAGTACCATTTCAGATCATGGTCCCATCTATATGTCGATCATTCTGAATAATAACAGGAGGTC
>NW_020853090.1:0-559 GCF_000972845.2 Larimichthys crocea
GACAGAGCTACATCTGGACAGCAAAAAGACGATTATTGTTCTCAAGTTCTATTAAAATAACTTTGAAATACAAAACATGCATCACACTGTTTTTTAACATCTGAAAATTGAATCAATGAATTGTATCAATGAAATTGATGTAATCAATGAAAATTTCAACAAATGAGTGATTGACGTGCCACTTGCTATATTTTACGGTTTTGATACAATAAAATAATTTAGACATGAGAATCTATCCCCACTGATTGTTTAATTAAGTCATATGAAAGTTGTAGAGAAGTTTTTACTATATGTGTAATTCACTGTCTCTCCCACGTGTTTGATGGGATGATGAGCATGTGCTCAGTCAAAGTCATTGATCCCAGCATCAGGCAGCAGATCTGCTCTCTCTACAGGGTCACCACTTTCCCAGAATCAAAAAGAGCTCTGTGAGTCTCTCTCCATCACCCCCCAGTCCTCCACCTTTTCCCCTGAGATCTAACCATTGCCCTCACACCAATATAACCATTCGGCGTGTGTAATCCTTTATTGTGTCACCAAGCTCTCTGATTGGCTGAGA
>NW_020853091.1:0-807 GCF_000972845.2 Larimichthys crocea
TCTTATGCAGATGTCATACTCCTGGAGGGATTATATGCTGTTTTGGTGAGCGATAAATTCATAAACAATAGTTCATAAATGCTCCTTAATACTCAACTCTTAACTCATCATTACTTTGTTCATTGTAAGTAACAGAAACAGTTACCCGTTAATAGTGAAATCGGTCAGTTATTGCATCCCTATTCCTAATCGTGCCTGCTATACTCGCCTACTATGCTCTGATTGCTGATTGGTGGAAATATCTATTGATAGACCTAACATGTATGTAACAAGTATGAAATCATATCTTTGGCCAGTGTTTTAGAGGTGAGGCGTGGCTAACTTAACACCCCCGTCAGCTTGAACGAACCCCTGCCACATATTCAACACTCGGCTCCCGCTGTAAACTACTTCCACTAATCTCAATTCCCTTTTGTGTTACAACTGCCAAACTTTCCACACTGCTAGGAGTTGTTATTCAAGCATCTTTGTAGAGGGGGGGTCCAGATCTGCGTTAATGTGACATTGTACTTAAACAGGCGTGGAGTATAACGCAATGTCAAAGATTTTATCACAAATTCTCTTTGGTCTAGAGCACAAAATGACTTGATTAGGTTGATATAGATTGGGACCAGAATCCAATACAATACATTTTGTCTTTTCTACAACTAAAATATTCCCATAGTTCCATAACACTCGTCACCTCCTTTCTTTCTGCTCTCCTACTGTCTCTCTTTGCTTTTGTTCATCCTCTCCCTCCTTGTTTTTCTCTCTCTCTCTCTCTCTCTGTGTTACATCACGTAGTGTTAAATTTCAGCCTCTTACTCA
>NW_020853092.1:0-541 GCF_000972845.2 Larimichthys crocea
CCTTTGAGCAATCATCTATACAAACTTGTAGTTCATGACTAAAGTGATGGTACTTTTACTTCTACTATACAGTGGTCCCTCGTTTATTGCGCGGGATACGTTCTAAAAATAACCCGCAATAAACGAAATCCGTTTTACAATTATTCTACATGTTTTAAGGCCGTAAAACCCCTAACCACACACTTGTATACACCTTTTTACACACATTTTGTACAGTACTCCCTTAGTTAATCAGGACGCAGAACACAATGTGCGTTACTGTACAGTATGCTGTAAAAAAAAACATGCAAAATTACACTGAAAAAATCCGCGAAACAGCGAGGCCACGAAAAGTGAACCGCGTTATAGCGAGGGACGACTGTATTGTCAAAGGCAACTTCGATCATGTACATTATGTCACAGCAGGAAGATGTTCATATGTTTTGTTCCTTCATCATCATCAGTTTGCTGGCTGAGTGAACACCATGTGTGCATCATGCTGTAGTAAGAAGGATCTGCTGTCATAACATTGAACTCCCAATATTGATCTGAGATGTGACAA
>NW_020853093.1:0-600 GCF_000972845.2 Larimichthys crocea
TCACTACACATTTCACTCCATGTTTCATTACATGTTTCACTCTGTTTCACTACACATTTCACTCCATGTTTCATTACATGTTTCACTCTGTTTCACTCCATGTTTCACTCCATGTTTCAGTCTGTTTCACTATGTTTCACTCTGTTTCATTACACATTTCACTACATGTTTCACTACATGTTTCATTACACATTTCACTACATGTTTCACTACATGTTTCACTCTGTTTCACTATGTTTCACTAGGTGTTTCACTCTATGTTTCACTACGTGTTTCACTACATGTTTCACTACATGTTTCACTTTCACTACGTGTTTCACTCTATTTTTTACTCTATTTCACTCCATGTTTCACTCTGTTTCACTCCACATTTTACTCTGTTTCACTCCATGTTTTACTCCATGTTTCACTCCATGTTTCACTACGTGTTTCACTACGTGTTTCACTACGTGTTTCACTCCATGTTTTACTCTGTTTCACTCCATGTTTCACTACACATTTCACTACATGTTTCATTACACATTTCCCTACATGTTTCACTACATTTCACTCTGTTTCACTACGTGTTTCACTCTATGTTTCACTACGTGTTTCACTCTT
>NW_020853094.1:0-540 GCF_000972845.2 Larimichthys crocea
AGCTTGGCCTTAGTTTGAGTGACTAAAGGTTGAAGTACCAGGATACTTTGTCTCTGTCACACAAGTTGCTCGTCCAACACTCATTCTTCTCTTTTCTTTGCAGTGAAAGTGGACGAGCTGCAGACCATCAAGCGGGAGTTGACTCAGATTAAAAGCAAAGTGGACGATCTGCTGGAGAGCCTGGAGCGCATGGAGAAGGACCACGGCAAGAAGTCAGGTATGGGGGAACACAGTGTGTTTTTTAAAGGGCATGAGAGATTTTCGGACGTCTGCTGGTTTTTATTTATCTGTAAGGCAGAAATGTGACGAAGGGTTACAAATAAAAACAACCACAGTTTCTTTATAACCTGGTTTAAGATGTCGGACGATGATTTCTAAACACGCGTTCCTGTTTGGCAGAAGCTAAGGGCATAAAAACGGAGCCAGGTGAAGTGACATCACCTCCACACCCGAGCAACAAGAAGGACGAGGGGCTGAAGAGAGACCGGGAGAGCCAGGAGATGAACGACTCGGATGAGGATGATGACGACGACGACGAGG
>NW_020853095.1:0-515 GCF_000972845.2 Larimichthys crocea
CTCGTGGTTTGTACACATGCATTATTGTTTCACACTGCAGTAAAGGTGTTCCTAACTATACTATAATAAACACATTTTGTAAGGATAGTGTTTAATGTTAAGAATGTACGGGATTTGTTCAGACTGTATTTTTTATCCTTCCCTGGAAGGATTGTGACTACGAGGACGGAGAGGAGCACGTCCAGAACGGAAACTCAGGAAATGCCACTGCCAACTGCTCCACAGATCCCTCTGGCTCACAGCGTTACTCTACAATCAACTTCCAGAAGCAGTGTGGCAATGGGGAGGTAGTGATCCTCAAACCCAGCTCGTCTGCCTGCGAATATTCAACTGTGAAGAATATTGGCTCTGTAGATGGAGTCACAAATGATGGGTGAGAGGCACTGACTAACTTATCACTGAGACCGTATATTATTATTATCAGATGATAAGTAAAAAGAAATGACGGTAAAGATGTTTGATGTTTCGATGTTTTACCTACCAACGTTACACAGTTTGACTAACAGTAACATTGC
>NW_020853096.1:0-659 GCF_000972845.2 Larimichthys crocea
TTTGCACAAACTTACTGTACATAATTTATGCATATTATTATTAATATTATATTTAATTCTGTGATTATACACTTTAATTCAGGGATCTTCAACAATGAGTCCACAAGGCAAATTTTTGTCATAATAACCGACAATTTTCACCAAAATAATGGTGACTGTGACGGTGCAGCGGAGGCATTTGCACTCCAATCGGATGAATCAGTGGACATGTCCAAAGACACACACGGCTATTTGCATTTAATAACCAATAATTATTATTTTTATCATCATAAAAACATATAGGCTATAATAACCCAGTTCTCAGGCTGAAAAAGGGTTGAAGACCCCTGCTTTAATTTCATCTACCTCATTGCTTTTTGTGTATATATCGTGTCCCTGTTTTGTGTTTGTAATACTCGTGCAGCTGCAACACAAGAATTTCCCCGTTGGGGATCAATAAAGTAATCTATCTGTTATAGAAAAAAATTAGGATTTATACTGGGGTTCAAATGTTTTAACTCATATAATGTGTGTGTTTCCTGTTTTTTGCATGTCTCGTCCACTTCCCTTATTTGAACTGTTTTGCTGAGGATGGCAGGGAGAGATAATTGTAGTTCAAGGACAGGAGAGACAAGGACGTGAGGAACAGGCCTGGGAAGTGTCATTTTGATACATAATGT
>NW_020853097.1:0-2569 GCF_000972845.2 Larimichthys crocea
AGACAGAGAGAGAGAGAGAGAGACAGAGGGAGAGGGAGAGAGAGGGAGAGAGACAGAGAGAGAGAGAGGGAGTCAATATTTCCTAGCTACATGGGACTGGGGTTACAATAAAAATAAAATAATAATGAAATCATTTGAATGTTTTAGAAATTATATTAACGAGTAATGCGTGATGACGCAATGACGTACATACGTACGCCAGCCGGGGGGTCAAACGCGCGTTTTTTAAAATGGAGACGCGGCGCTCAGTGGTTCAGCGAAAAGAAAACAAAAAAAAGGAAAAGAAAGATGCTGCTTTGGTGCAGCAAACACCTCCACCTCAACATTGTTCACCAGAAAACCGAGGCAGGATGATGGTAGCTGGCTGCTAGCTCAAGTTCACCGGAGACGTTTGGTCGTGGACACCGTTCAGAACTACGGCGGACAGCGGAGCCAGGTCAGCGGCAGCCTGAGCTGACGCTTCCTGTCACAAACGCAAATGGCCAGGATAAAAAATGAACAGGACAAAAATGAGCCAGAGACGCCTGAACAGTCTGTCACTCATGGACATAGAAGCCGAACTGGTCCGGGAGATGGAGTTTGACATTATCCAGGAAGAAGGTGATGCAGGTGAGTTACAGGTGAGTCTGAGTCTTGTCTGAATGTGTTTAAGGTGGTCTGTGATTGGAGGATGAGCGAAGGGGGCGGGAAATGTGAAAACAGTTTGAGCTGAAGTTGTTGTTGTTGTTGTTGAAGTTGTTGTTGTTGAAGTTGTTGTTGTTGAAGTTGAAGTTGAAGTTGTAGTTGAAGTTGTTGTTGTTGAAGTTGGTTGTTGTAGTTAAAGCTTGTTGTTTTGAGTTTGATAGTTGTTGTTGAATGTTGTGTTGTTGTGTGTTGTTGTTGTGAGTTCTGTTGGTGTTGTTCGAGCCCTGCTCGTACGTTGTTGTTGCGAAGGTGTTGTGTGTTGTGATTTTTGTAGTTGTTGTAGTTGTTTTGTCTTTTTGTGTTTAGTTGTTGTTTTTGAACGTTTCGTTGTTGTTTGAGATGGTTGTTGTTGAATTGTTGTTGTGTTGAAGTCGTGTTTTGAGGTTGTTGTTTGGTTGTTGTTGAAGGTTGTTTAGTTAAGTTGTTGTGTTGTGTTGTTGTGTTGAATTGTTGTCTGAGTTTGAGTTTTGTTTGAAAGTTGTTGTGTTGTCTTTGAGTTGTGTTGTTGTTGAGTTGTATGTTGAAGTGTGTCGTTTGTGTGTTTTGTTGAAGTTGTGTTGTTGAGTTGTTAGTTGGTGTTGTTGAGTTGTTTTTAGTAGTTAGTTGTGTGTTGCTGTCTGTAGTGTTGTTGTTACGTGAAGGTTGAAGTTTGTTGTTGATTGTTGAGTTTGAACGTGATTGAGTTGTTGCTTGATTGAAGTTGTTGTTGTGTGTTGTTGTTTTGAGTTGTTGTTGTTGAAGTTGGAGTGTTGAAGGTGTTGTTGTTGTCGTTTGTTGTTGTGTTGTAGTTGTTGTCTATTTGAAGTTGTTGTTGTTGTTGAATGTTTGTTGTTGAAGTTGTTGTGTGAATGTTGTTGTAGTAGTTGTTGTGTTGTAGTTTACGTTGTTGTTGAAGTTGTGTTGTTGTTGTCGTTGAGAGTGTTGTGAACGTTGTTGTTGTCGCTTGTTAGTTTTTGTTGTTGTTGTGTTGAGTTGTTGTACTTTGAAGTTGTTGTTAAATTGTTGTTTAATTGTCGTTGTTGCTGTTGTACGTTGTTGTTGTTAAGTTGAAGTTGTTGTTGTTGAAAGTTGAAGTTGTTGAATGTTGTTGTGTTGTTGAAGTTGTTGTTTATGTTGAGTGTTGTATTGAAGTGTTGTTGTTGTGAATTGTTGAAGTTGTTGAGTTTTGTTTTGTTGATTATGATTTGCTTGTTGTTGAAGTTGTTTGTTGTTGTATATGTTGTTAGTTTGTAGTGTTAGTTGTTGTTTGTGAAAGTTTGAGTTGTTGTGTTGAAGTGTTGTTAGTGTTGTTGTTGTTGAATGTTGTTGTTGTTGAATTGTTGACGTTGAATTTGTTGTGAGTTGTTGTTGTTGTTGTTGAGTAGTTGTTGTTGAAGTTGTTGTTGTGCTGTGTTGAAGGGTTGTTGTTGAAGGTGTTGTGTTGAAAGATGTGTTGTGAGTTGTTGTTGTTGTTGTCCTGTAAGTTGTTGTTTTTGTTGTTGTGTTTGTTGAAATTGTTGAAGTTGCAGTTGTGTGAAGTTGTTGTTTGTTGTTCTGAAGTTGTTGTGTTGTTGAATGTGTTGAATGTTGTTGTTATTTTGCAATGTTTTGTGTTGTTGTTGTTGAAGTTGTTTGTAAGTGTTGGTTGTTGTTGAAGTTTTGTTGTGTTGAATGTGTTGTGTGTTGGTTATTAAAGTTGTTGCAAGTTGAATTGTTTTGACGTGTTGTTGTGTTGTTGGTTGTTGATGTTGAAGTGTTTTGTTGAAGTTGAGTTGTTTTGTTGATTGTTGTTTGTTGAACAGTGTTGTTGTGAGTGTTTGTTGTGTGAAGTTGTTGTTGTCTGTTTGTTGAGTTGTTGAAGTTAGTTGTTGTTGAAGTTGTTGTTGTTGTGTGAAGTTGTTCTGTC
>NW_020853098.1:0-559 GCF_000972845.2 Larimichthys crocea
CTGTATGCATGCATGACAAGAGGCACACATATAGTATGGGTGAGTCTGGATATTCTTTTTATACACACACACACACACACACACACACACTCGCACAAAAAGCAACAGACGGTGCAGTTGAAAGTACGGCGGGCCACGTCTCAGAGGCCATGAAGCCAGATGTTGTCCAGTGATGCAGAGAGGAGCAGTGGGACAGTGGAGCAGTGATACTCTGCCAGAGGGCATTGGAGTGACATCTTGCTCAAATATATAGAAGAAAGAGACAAACTGGTAACAAGTCAAATATTGTAAGGACACGTATTAGTAAAGGTTACAGGTTTTTCATAAAATGATTTACGACCTATGATTTTTCAGCGATAGCCGTTTGGTGTATTTACATTCTGTAATGACGTCTCTGGTGAGTAGTTTATTTAAAGTAGTGTATTTGTTTATTTAAAGGGCTATAATCCGATACTATGGCCATCTAAGCTGATATATCTAAACTAATCCTTCTCGGGTCCACACCTAACACACAATACATGAGACATTATCTAATAAGCAGTCTTTGCGTTAACTCAGT
>NW_020853099.1:0-613 GCF_000972845.2 Larimichthys crocea
ATGAGGCTTATTTTATGTAAAAATCTTAATTTGTACTGTCATAATTACACTTAACTGGCAGCTGTTGACAAGTAAGTTACTGTAAATAAAATCATGGACTTAACTGGCAGCTATTGACAAGTAACTTACTGTAAATAAGATCACGGACTAACTGGCAGCTGTTGACAAGTAAGTTACTGTAAATAAAATCACTGACTATCTGGCAGCTGTTGACAAGTAAGTTACTGTAAATAAAACCACTGACTATCTGGCAGCTGTTGACAAGTAAGTTACTGTAAAAAAAAATCACGGACTAACTGGCAGCTGTTGACAAGTAACTTACTGTAAATAAAATCACGGACTATCTGGCAGCTGTTGAAAAGTAACTCACTGTAAATAAAATCAAAGACTTAACTGGCAGCTGTTGACAAGTAACTTACTGTAAATAAAATCACAGACTTAACTGGCAGCTGTTGACAAGTAACTTTCTGTAAATAAAATCACAGACTATCTGGCAGCTGTTGTCAAGTAACTTACTGTAAATAAAATCACAGACTTAACTGGCAGCTGTTGACAAGTAACTTACTGTGAATAAAATCATGGACTTAACTGGCAGCTGTTGACAAGTAAGTTA
>NW_020853100.1:0-2513 GCF_000972845.2 Larimichthys crocea
GAGAAAAACGTTTCACGAAACGGAGAACCCGAGGATACCTTTGTCCAGCATGAATCATCCCCTGCTACTGACATGGAGATGAGGAGTTAAATTGTCCCAGAGAAGCTAGAGGAGCTGCTAACAATGGCAGTAATCTCAAGTGTCAGTGGGGAGTGTCTTATGATAAATTGCACGTGACATGACAAGAAGTTTTTAGGTATTAAATTGCTTTTTAAGATGCTGACGTGAGGCACATCAACAGTCAGTAGCTGGACACTTTTAATGAATGCAGTTTGGCTCTTGTGTCTCATGGACTTTCAGTTCTCTGCTGCAGTTGTACAGTGAAACTCCAGAGGCCCAAAATACACTGACACAAACCAGAACCACAGATACCAGAGAAAAGTTCATCATTCAATCGTTGTTTCAATACTCAACTCAAGTACAACAGTCTGTACAAACATTGTGCAATTCACAGCCTGCAGTGTGTTAAACCTTTGTATCAAGTCATTCATTAAAAAAAAGCAAACATCTCAATACAAAATCAACCCCTGAGGATGTCATGGTCATCTTTACAAAAGAAGGTGCTGCAGCATTTCAAATGTCACATTAGAAAGACAAAAATTCATTTTCATGGAAGTACACCGATAAATAACACAGGTGATAAAAGACACCATCTGACTCTGTATTCAAAATGCAAGTCCAATGGGAAATTGTGTGGGAGGAGGAGGAGGCGTGGAGACAGAGGTCAAAGGTCAGGCTGGGGTGTTGTCTCACGGTCCCTCTGCACCAGAGATCCCAGTTCCTCCAGCTGCTGCTGCTGGGCACTTTCCAGGTCTTCCAGTCTGCGACGGAGCAGAGACAGCTCCCTCTGATGCTGCTCCTCCTGCAGATTAAAGAGGAAGAACATGTCAGAACAGACTCAATGATTCCCTCTGACACACGCACATACACACACACGCACGCACACGCACACACACCTTTAATTTGACCACTTTTGGGGACACAGCTTTTGTCCCTAGTTAAACATGTCTCTGAAGTCAAAGCCACATGTCATGTTGAGGTGATTTTCACACTTGCACCCTGCTTCCTGTATTTTCATTCGCACTGTTAGTAAACGCCCTTTGGTTGGTTTTTAATGCGGTGAAGATGCACTGCTTCCACACAGATTCTTTAACGTATGATCTAATACATTTTGTACCTGTGAAGACTTAACCCATGCACTGCTGGTTTAGCTGTGACATTTCATAAAATATTATGTATTATCATGTATGCTGCTGCTTCAGTTAGTGATCCGACATTTTAATGGATGACCTTCAACAAACCACTGAGAGGAGGTGTGTGCGCTTCGCACTCAGCTGTGTGTTTCGAAGAAAGACGCTGACAGAATGAAACAACCCGTGTGCTCCATTTCCTGTTTCTGTCTCTCCTCTGTGGTGTTTATTTACACAATATTATAATCTACAGTTGAAACCAGAAATTTACATACACTATATAAAATAACACATTTGCTTTTTTTTCCCTCACTGTCTGGCATGAAATCAGTCACTTTTCCTGTTATAGGTCTGTTAGGATTACCAAAATTATTTCTTTTTGCTAAATGCCAGAATAATGAGAAGGATTTTTAATTACTTTCTTCAAAGTCAGAAGTTTACATACACTAAGATTACTATGCCTTTAAACAATTTGGGAAAGACCAGATGATGATGTCATGCCTTGGAATCTTCTGATAGGTGTGTCTCTAATTAACTCAAATGTTGTTAATAAACCTGTGGAAGTATTTAAAAGGCACACCTGAAACACACAGCTTATTTGTGTAACATAATGGGAAAGTCAAAAGAAATCAGCCAAGCTATCAGGAAGAGAATTGTGAACTCTTGTGGAGTCTGGTTCATCCTTGCAATTTCCAGATGCCTGAGGGTGCCACGTTCATCTGTTCAAACAATTATATGCAAGTATAAACACCATGGGAATGTCCAGCCATCTTACCGCTCAGGAAGGAGACGGGTTCTGTGTCCCAGAGATAAACGTGCTTTGGTCCGAAACGTGCATATCAACCCGAGAACAAGAGCAAAAGACCTTGTGAAGATGCTGGCTGAAGCTGGTAAGAGTGTGTCATTACAATGGGGGACACAATAATTGTTGAGTTAGGTCTGACAGCTGTTTTTAACTAAATTTTGGGTGCGGAATCCAAAACTAATCTCAGTTTTTCTCTATCCCATCACGTTTCTGAACTATAGGATCCTTTTTTCTTAAAAAAAAAAAATCTGAAAAATACTGTACTTAATAGATATGTACTTGTTTTCACTAAACAAAAGTCTGCGCAGTGATCTTTTTGCTCTCACCAAACCATGGGGATACCAAATGCCAACTTTTCACGTGTTCCTTCGGTCCACATCTGTAAACTCTCAGCACACTGCACACTTTGTGAGGGACCCATGGCTTGTCTTGATCACTGAGTTTTACTTTAAAATATGCAAAATATGCTTGTTTGACAAATGCACTCTTTGCCCTCTGACTTGAAATGGTGAAACTAG
>NW_020853101.1:0-55639 GCF_000972845.2 Larimichthys crocea
CAGGTCTAGCCCAAACTACAGACCGCTATCAAACCTTCCCTTTTTGTCTAAGATACTTGGAGAAGCTGTAGCTAATCAGCTGTGTGACTTTCTCCATAACATAGTCTATTTGAGGATTTCCAGTCAGGATTTAGAGTGCATCATAGCACAGAGACCGCATTAGTCAAAGTTACAAATGACCTCCTAATGGCATCAGACAAAGGACTCATCTCTGTACTTGTCCTGTTACGATCTTAGTGCTGCATTTGACACCATTGACCATCAAATTCTTTTACAGAGACTGGAACACTCGAATGGCATCAAGGAACCGCCTAAGTGGTTAAATTGTACTTTTTAGATCGATCTCAGTTTGTTCACGTCAATGATGAAATCCTCCTTGCAGACCAAAGTTTGTCATGGAGTCCACAACGTTCTGTACTTGGCATTCTCGTTTATATATTGCTTCCTTTAGGGCACATTATTAGGAATCACTCTATCAAATTTTCATGTTATGCTGACGACACCCAATTATATTATCGATCAAGCCTGATGCAACCAATCAGTTAACTAAACTCCAAGCATGCCTTAAGGATTAAAAAGTTGGATGACCTACAATTTTTTGATGTTAAATTCAGGAAAACTGAAGTTCTTGTAATTGGACCCAAACACCTCAGAAACTCTCTTTCTAGAGACTTAGTTACTTTAGATGGGATCACCCTGGCCTCCAGCTCCACTGTAAAGAATCTTGGAGTTGTTTTTGATCAGGATTTGTCCTTTAACGTCCACATAAAACAAATTTCGAGGGACTGCATTCTTCCACTTACGTAACATCGCTAAAATCAGACGCATTGTCTCTCAGGCGGATGCAGAAAAACTAGTCCACGCATTTGTTATTCAAGGCTGGACTATTGTAACTCTTTGTTATCAGGCTGCCCTCCAATAAGTCTCTTAGAAACTTTGCAGTTAATTCAGAATGCTGCTGCACGTGTTCTGACAGGAACCAGATCAGAGATCACTCTCTCCCACTTTTGGCTTCCTTGCATGGCTACCTATTAAAATCTAGAATAGAATTTACAATCTTCTCCTTACTTACAAAGCTTTCATGGTCAGGCACCATCTTATCTAAACAGAGCTCATAATACCTTATTACCCTCTAGAACACTGCGCTCTCAGGACTCTGGGTTCCTTGTGGTTCCCTAGTTTCCAAAAGTAGATTGGGAGCCAGAGCTTTCAGCTATCAGGCTCCTCTTCTGTGGAACAAACTACCTTTCTGGGTTCGGGAGGCAGACCGGTCAACACCTTTAAGAATAGACTTAAGACTTTCCTTTTTGATAATGCCTATAGTTAGGGCTGGCTCAGGTCATCCCTTAGTTATGCTGACATAAGATTACACTGCCGGGGGACCCCACCGAGGGTTCTGCCTAGCCAGGCACGGTATTGGTTGAAAGATGCACACATCTCCCTTACCGAAACTCTCTCTCTCTCTCTCTCTCTCTCTCTCTCTCTCTCTCTCTGGTCTCTCTCTCTCTCTCACTCTCACTCTCTCTCTATCTCTCTCTCTCTATATATCTCTCTCTATATTTCTCTATATCTCCCTCTCTCTATTATATATATCTCTATATCTCTATATCTCTCCATATCTCTCCATCTGTGGACTGTCTCATTAATGCATGTTACTAACCAAACTTCCCCGGGTTTCGTGCTCTGTCGTCCAGCAGGTTCTCGTGGTCGTGGCTGCTGCTTGATCCTGCCTGACGCCCACTACATATTTATTACTGTCATTATTACTACCATATCTATTACTGTAATCATTTTTATCATTCATTATAATTCATTGTCATTTTATCAGTCATTGTACAATATGTTTGTGTTGATTTGTCCTGTACACGTGACATCCATTGCACAAACTGTCCGTCCTGGGAGAGGGATCCCTCCTCTGTGGCTTTCCTGAGTTTCTTCCCCATTTTTCCCTGTTAAAGGGTTTTTGTGGGCAAGTTTTTCCTCACTCGAACCGAGGGTCTAAGGACAGAGGGTGTCACTCCCTGTACAGATTGTAAAGCCCTCTGAGGCAAATGTACTTTGTGACTTTGGGCTATACAAATAAAATTGATTTGATTTGATTTGATTATGGATTGTCACCTGTCTACTTCCGGGTCGCTCTCCTTGGCTAATTGTTTGTTGCTACAAGACTCCATGGACTGAAGCTACAAGCCTACCGGCGTGATTGTCCGCTTGGTCAGCATTAGCTAAAGTAACTGCACCGCATTAATTGTGAACTGTTTTAATCCATTTACCGTACTAACGCCATTGTTTGGGCACTTCCACAGCAGAGGCTGCTGCTGCTTTGTCTGTGTTTAATTACCTTTTATTTTTCTTTTATTATAGTGTTTATATCATTTTATTCATTGTTATTTTATTGTCTGCTGACAGTCATAAGACAACCTGTTTTTAGACACTTGTTAGTCCGAGAAATTGATTGGCAAAATGGTTCTTATATTGCTGTGCTTGAGATTAGGTGACCTACCGCAGGCGGCTTGTTTTACCCTTGCATGTTTTACTTATTTATTTATTTAGTTAGTTAGTTTGTTGCATGTTGTGTTTTTACCCCCAGTAGGCATCTTATATTGTGTTACTTGTGTGTATATTTTTGCCAATTCAGTTATCTTTTAGACTTGTGTTATTTACTATTGATTATTTTAAGGTCGTTTTATGATTAGTCTGGTTTTATTATCACTTGTTTTATTTGGTTGTAAATAAATTAAATATTTTTTTTCCTTATAAGCATGTCTCGACTTACGACAATTTACCAGTGGAGACCCACTACCCGTGAACTAATCCATGACAAACTAGTAAATCTTTGGGTGAAAGTCCCGAAGTCGCCTTGTCCAATTAATCTATTAAATAATACTTTAGCCAAGGCTTCTTTGGCCTGCTTACACTTACATAAATGTGGAAATCTGTACTTTGGTCTGATTAGTGTCTTTGTGAGATGCAGAGAAGGTGCACAGATGGTATCTGCATGTGTGGTTCCCACCATAAAGAATGGAGGAGGAGGTGCATTCTGCAGAGACCATCTGGTTTGAGCTTAGTGTTTTTTATCTGTACACTGACCTCATGCACACCTCCAGACTGTGAAGGCTATCTGACCAAGAAGAAGAGTGAACAACTGAGATGTTTTGGGATGAGTTGGGGTGAAGGAAAAGCAGCCAATAAGTGCTCAGCATATATGGGAAGTCAAGACTGGAAAACCATTTCAGTATAGTATATTTTATTAATAAAGTATTAGTATATTAATGAAACTATAAATTCATACTTGTCAGTAATATATGCAAGAAGAACATTAAAACAAACTCACACTGCTCCTTAAATGAAATGAATGCTGGTTAAACTATTAAAGACGAATCAGTGAAATTTTAGGAAACATAATATACATCAATATAAATACATACAGGTAGTGTCTATAACTGTAAAACAAAACAAAAGTCACTAAAAATACAACAATGTTTTTATTTCATTTCAGTACTTTTAAGATAAGTGAGATGATTAAGCTATTTTCTTTGCTTGACTAATGATAGCTGGTAATATGAGTATAGAAGATGTGTATTATACAGTATATACAAAACAATAGGTCAAATATAGACAATATTATATATAATACATAAGACCCAAGCGTCGAGAACATCAGCTTTTTGTGTGCATTCCTCTGTCATTACTTTTTAAATATGAAACACAGTGGTTAAAAGAGTCAAAACAAAGTATTCCATCACTGTGACAGAATCAACAACACAGCTGCCATACAGGCCTCCGAACTGTCAGGCAAAGAGACAAATCCTCACTTCCTCTCATGAAGAATGAGCAAGCAGAATCAGGCTCTTCATGTCACATTGAGAATGTTTTTTTTTTGTTTGTTTGTTTTCCTGCAACATTTATGGATTTGTTGCTACAGTACATATATATGCTGTATGAGACGCTGCAGAGCTTCATGCTGTATTGTCGTCCTCATCATCATCATCATCATCATCATCTCCAGCAGAAAAAAGACTGGTCCAAACACTGCACACCTGCTGAGAGTCAAAAAAACGTCTCTCCATTTTGGCAGATACATTTAGGCTTATTGTACAAGCCCGTGTCTGAATAATACACTATTTAGCACTGCATTATCATTATGTGGGCATAAGCAGAGGATGGAAAAAACAATGGGATAGTTAGGGGGGGAAAACATTAACACAAATATGAAACATGTGCGGGGAGAAAAAAAAGCGGTGCCCTTCAACAGAAAAGCCCCTCTGGCCTGCATGCGGTCCTAATTAGAAGGCAAAGCTTTTTGACGGTAAATTGATTTTTAATTGTTCAGTCGCTGCATTCATCCAGGTGGCCAAGTTCCCCCATTTAATCTCTCTCTGTCTGTCTCTCTCTCTCTCTCTTTAAGTGGAACATGTTTGGAGCTGCCTGCCACTGTTAGCAGCAATTTCCTGAACAAGAGCAATTCATTCAGCATTAGACAGAGAGAGAGAGATGGAGAGGAGGGGGGAGGGGGAGAGAGAAAAAACATTGGAAACTGACAAACATAAGAGTTGTGCCATAATTGTGAGTAATGCTTTTCTACTTTAGTCATTTTGGACGTGGTACAGGGCAAACAGTCACAGTGGATGTTTTCCATTTGCTTTGATTTTTTTTCCTTCTGTCTTAGCGAGAAGCCACTCAGGCCTGTGCGGGCTAATGGCCATGACAGTGTGTAAAAGCAGTTTGACAGCAGTGATCTACGTAAGCCATTGTTGAAGGAGGCCTGGGGATTGGCTGATCTGATTATTATGCTGCTGGTGGCTGCACATGGATCCTGATACTGTGCCAGTTATCTGGTGAGCGGAGGACATGGGGAGTCTGTTTTAAGCAGGGTTACACCGATGAATCCATTTGTCAATACTGGTCTTTTATTAAGAAGCTGTGATCCAACCCGCCAGACACATGAGCAGGTTCCTCTACCATATCAACATGTAGTCAATAGGTCATTATGTATGTATGTATGTGTGTGTATATATATATATATATATATATATATATATATATTATATATACTATATATATATATGGGGGGGGGGGGGGGGGGGTTTACCACACACTCTGTCTTAAAGTCACAGTTACTGCATTTATTATTGTTTCAGTTTTTCCAAGTGAAGATCCTGTGTATCAGCAAACAGGCTGAACGATGTGTCGCTTGTTTAAAGATCGCTTGTCCTTGTTTTTTCACGCACTTCACCTCCATCACCCAATTGTGGCTCCCAGAAGAAAAGTCAGGGTGTCATCAAAAACATCAGGGGCCTCATGTACGAATACTTGCGTGGATTTCCTACTAAAACTTGCCGTACACCAGAACCCGGAAACTGTTGTACGCACAAAAATATTCAGATGTATCAAAGTGGGCATTCGCATGGATCCAAGCACGTTTCTTTTGTACATCCCAATCAACGTGGAATTGAGCGCACGTGGAACTCCTCCCTGTCCACGCCCCTATTTACATATGCAAATCTATTTAAATAGGCCCCGGACCTGAGATTCACCTCTTTGTCCGATCAGATAACACGATAAACAAAGGAAAGAAAAGGAATTTTACAGAGTCTGAGCTAAAGCTGATAAATATGACCAAAAAAAGACGTGAGTGGTAGCGTGTGTGTGAGGCTGTAAATGCCGTGGGATCCGAGCAGCGCACACACAGGTGTGGACAGGTGTGGCGCTGTGGCTGACATTTTACGCCCGCTTTTACTGACAAGAATACTGAACACAGGGAGACAATCAGGGGCTTGTTAGAAAGCTCTGCAGCTCTAATTTCACCAGCAGAAAATAAAGAAAACCAAAAACATGATATTTGAATGCCACATGCCCAAATATGCATTGGCACACTGGCACACTGGCACGGCTTCTGGGTAAGTAAAGAGTTTATTCGTTTAATTGTCCCGTATGTACATATGTACATACGGGACAATTAAACGAATAGAAGCCAGCCATCGCGCACCGTGCCAGCCTCCAGCCTGTTCCCAACCATGCTGTTAGTCATAATGAATGAGGCATGCGTTGAACCAGGCCACCTTGCCACGATATTAGTTAGCTGCATTCGCGCATCACATATGATTTGAACATTGATGGAATGAAAATGTTTCCTACTTAGATAAACAGCTCCCACTGGAATTCCCCTGTTGCCAGGAACCCCCGGCGTAGTCAGCACAACCCCAAGCTACTCGCCGGCCCCCGTTGCGCTCTCGGGCCAGCCGCAGCTCTGCGCACAACTCCAGTAACACTGGCCTTGGTAACCGAAATTGGTTTATGACCCAATTATCATGGTTTGCAAGTAAATCCTTGCGTTCCTTAAATCGCTCACGTTTGCAAGGTCCTCTAACAACGCTAACGCTGCCATTGTTAATACCATTTTCTTAATCACATTACGCATGCTTTATATCCACCCATATAATTGCAAACACGTGGGTGTGTTAATTGTTCATAAGTGTGTCTCTGATGTGCACATCACTCTAATGACTACTTGTTTTCACATTATTAACAGTTTCCCAGCTTCACCTCTAAGTGTCGCCAAAGGAACAATAGCTGTAGAAACGTGCGTACGACAGCTATGAAATTGGCGTGGGGCAATCACATTTCTACGATTGTTTCACGTTTGATACATTTGAACGTGAGCGTGGGAAAGGACGTACGCCACTTTTTTGTGCGTACGCATGCTTTGTACATGAGGCCCCAGGACTCCAGACTCCTCTGGGGACCAGGAATATCCTCATGAAATTCTATGAAAATCTGTCCAGAAAACACTTGTGAGCTCTTACTGTGAGAAAAAGTTCTTTGGTTGACATGGCTCGATGCTCACAGTGTGTAGTGATGGAACCCATCCATTAATCCCTACCGGCTTCTCCTTATTAGTGTCATTTGGGGCTGGAGCACATACATTCAATTCAATTTTATTTATGTAGTGCCAAATCATAACAGAAGTTATGTCATGGCACTGTCCACATTGTTAAGTTCAGCTCACGCCGGAACACTGAACCCACGATGCAGACCACACACAGGAGACTTTTTTTATTTACAAGATGCAACAGGAAAAGACACAACAGGTGAGGTACAGGGGGGATCTTCAGGGCAGGATGGTGAAGACTGGTGAACAGACAATGGTAGGCTGAGTGTGACAAGGCTGGAGGACAAAGCAGATAGGGCAGGCATCCAAAAATACAATGACAGAAGATACTTCAACAAGTAGGTTTTCTCTGAGCTGGTAAGTTGTGAAGTTACCACAGAAGGAACAACAAACTGTCGGAGTCTGGGAGGGTGAACCAGATACTGCAGGAGCTGATGAGATGATGAGATGCATGTGTGAGGCACGCCCAGCCTGCACAGACAGAGGAGACAGAACAGACGCAAACACGAAGAGCAGGGAAACACCAGGAAAACACAGGGCAACAGACAAATCTAACAAATCCTAACACATATAGAGACCATACTTTTACCATATGACAGTACAATTTAACCATTCTGATGGTTTTGTTGTCATCTAAAAGGATGATCAATGTGTTTCTGTTGGTGACTGTAATAGAAGGAATCATTTGTGGGCATGATTTAGATCAGATGTAGCTGATGGAGTATGGACCGCCTACTACATGTGTAGGGCCTACATGAATGTGTAGACTGATTTTTTGAATAATATGATCGATTCATGTTAATCTGTATTTTAGGACATATTTTTGAACCATGGGGAGCCCCAAGGGGTCACAGACCCCCTTTTGAAGAGTCTGGGCTTCAGGCTGTAAGCTAACTTTGAATAACAGAAGAAATCCAGAAATCTGACTGACCCATATTTCCATCCGCAGTCATCACATGCAATTTAACTAAATGTAGACAGGATTCAGTGTGAAGGTTTTGTGCTGGAATGAAAAATCTGAAATATCTAGAAATTCTCCAACAACAAGTCTCCTCCCTCTCTGAGCTGGAGGGCAGCAGACTCACTCTCTTACTTTTTTTTACACTCCCACATTAAAGCCGGCTCGCTCGCTGACGCACTGTTCAATTTCCCCACCTGCTCAGGCGAAAGCGCGTGGCATTGCGGTGAACCCAGGCGAAACCCAGCCACCCGTGCGGCAGCAAGCTCTCATCATCATCATCACCATCAGAGGCAAGGAAACAGGACGTCTCTCTTCCCGTGTAACACTCACAAAGCTCTAACAGCGTGCGCCCTCCCCCCTCCATTCTTCACTGTGAAAGAAAAAGCAGCTACACTGAGCCTTGGAGGAGGTGAAGCTTTATTTTTAAAAATCAATCAGACAGACAAACTGGTATGAAATGGCAGGGAGATAATGCAATGGTGTGGCGTGGTGACCTTTAAACACAGCCTGGCGCTACATCCCAACCACTGAAAAACCCTGACCTTTGTAGAACCATTACAGAGGCCTCTAATCTGAAAGGTGGGGGACGGGGAGACACACACACATACACATAATTTGCACAGGCACACACCTACCACGTACAAGCATGTATTGCATCTGCTTCATGCATATGTACCAATAAAGGGACAGACACACACACACTGCATGTCATGTCGACAAATACACTTACATGTGTGCACACACACGTGCATGCATGAAAACAATTAACACAGCCACACAAGGTACAAACGTGCAATCAAACTGAAACACACACACACACACACACACACACACTCAGCAGCCTTCCTGTTGGCTGCAAAGGCCAGATGTGATAATGGCTTCCTGTATGTTAATGCTGCTGGCTGGAATGCCTCTCTGTGCTCCTCAGTATTCCGCTCAGGCAGCGCTCGCATCGTTTTGAATTGCAAAATGCCAAAAGTGGAGCGACACATTGTTTGTAATGCCATTGGCACTGTGCATTTAGAGAAAATACAGAAAAAATATCCCGTGGAGTGTTTGAATAGATAATTATGTGCGGCGCTGTGTGTGTTGTATACGCCAGTGTGTACGTGCGCTGAGTGCAGACTGAACAATCTGACCCGGGCAAGTGGAAGACGAGCAGTAATTGTTACTGTAGAGGAGAGAATGGATCGATAAGTATTGATTATCTTCTGTCCATTAGGAATAATTGGTGATGTTTGAGCGGGCAACGTGATGACACATCGACACGAGTGAGCTGGGAGTAAAACATTATCAATTCCAAAGAAAATGCACATTTTGACAGTCAGTTTAGTTGATGCGTCACAACTTGATCATCCTTCGCTTTACTGGGATCAATCGACACGAGTGGAGACTGGCTGTGGAATCCCCCCCCCCCCCATATTTTCATATGGACATTTTCTTTTTTTTCTTCCATTTTGGATGTGCCATTGAAGAAACTGACAGATGAACTGATTGGAACAATCACGTCACTAAAAATGCACGTGTAGGATTTAGTGGCACCGAGCAGTGTGGTGGCTGATAGCACTCCCCTTGTTTCACTCCCTTCTTCCCAGCACAAGCTACAGTGGCCATGAAACACATGTAAGAAACACAAAATGCTCTATCTAGAGTGAGAGTTTAGTTTGTCCGTTCAGGGCTACTGTAGAAACATGGCACAGCATGACTACATATCTGTACATATCAAAGTCTCATTCTAACGTAACAAAAACATGATTCTTATTTCCATTAAACACTCCATTCCATTGTTCCATTTCTGCCATATTCTGGAAATAGAGCCCTTTAAATCTGACACCCTGAACCTTCACATAGAAACAATTTCAGACATAACCATCACATTATAATTTCTCACAGGAAATGTTTTTTTTTTTATTGAATTTGCTTTCTCTCCATTGTTCTTCATATATAGCATACAATCATATGTCATATTATTTATTTTCAAGGAATTCATTAAACAAAGACCATGCTATACCATAACACACACTAATAATACCAATGCACATTGTGCACATCATGGTGCTGCAGCAGATCATCTACATCATGTACATGTTTTAGTGTGTGACATATTTTACAGGGGGAAATAAAAACACAGTGAAGCAGAATGCATGCAACAGGAGCAAATGGGTTTGGAACTGTTGGCATACAAGTGAATATAGAATTGTTTGTATTTATTTATTTGTTTAATTAGCATTTCTTCTCTCTTGAGATCTGGGCTGAGGGCATGGGGGGGGGTTAATGGTTCGAAATGATCTCTATGGTGGGAACTGAGTGAGGTTACATGTTGATATATGGCTATATGTGATATCATGTTGCTGCACCCTGACGGTGTGTGTATTTAAAGAATATAGGAAAAGTAATAAAGAACGGATCACAAAAACAAACAAACATTTTTTCAGAGGACTTTTTTTTTTATTTGAGGGAATAAATGAAGTGAAGAATCTCTGTCTCCTTCAGCCTGGAAAATTCTCATTCTCAGAATCTGTTTTTTTTCCCCCTTCTGCAAGATTGTTTTTTTTCCTCTCTCTTCTCTCAGGAACAGTGTTTGCTGTGGAGTGAAGGGATGGTGGAGTGCAGCCTGTGATCGATGGCCACGATGCATCTATCGCGGACAGGCTGAAGCGTGACGCACAGCGTGGCTTGTACAACAGTGACATCTTCTGGTTGGTGCCATGTTGGTGGAGCTTTGAGGTGTGTGTGAGCGCAGCCTGCTGGCTAGCCTCACTACAGTACGTGGAGATTATGATCACATTATGCAAATGAGTGTTCCATCTGTACATAGCTCCCCTCATGTCAGCCTGCACCCTCTCTTTGTGCCCTGACAGTTATTTGAGTCCTCGAGGCTACAGAGAGTTTGGCTGTGCGGCTGTGTGTTGACAAGGCTGAAGGTGATAGGAAGCGTTGCTCTGACAAACACGCAGGAATATGTGATATTGTCTTTAGCTGCAGTGTGCCGGCTGAGCATGAAATGAGCTTTCAGACATAAGCTGAAACAGCCAGCAAATAAAAGTCTGGACGTAGAAGGATGAGACTTTTTTTGGAGGTTTTACCTCTTTTTTTTTTTGATACACACACGCTGCTACATTTGAGATCAGGCTTTTCAGTAATGCATTACCCTGAAACCAGGAGGACATTTTTGTATTTCAGCTGCTCTTGGTTGATGGGGTATGACCTATAGATTTATAAAAAGAATGCTACAGCATCACCATGTTATTTTAGTCAGTGTTGTGCTTCTGACTTTGTGTTTGTCTGTGGACTGTCGGACTGAGGTGGAGAGAGGTGGAGCTGAATGAAGTCTGGTTGCTCAAACAAACTGCCTGTAACGCCAGCCACCGGTCAATCAAAAGAAGTGTCTACACTCTTAATTCTGCATAACTTTAAGCCTTAAAGGTGCAGTGTGTGAGGTTAGGGGCCTTTATTTTCAGAATAAGGGAGGCATAACTATGTTTTCATGCATGTATGTATAATCACCTGAAAATAAGAATCTTTTTATTTTTGTTTCTAAAAAATGTTCGTTTACATCTACAATGGGAGTGGGTCCAGACAGAATAAAATAATTAAACCGGGGAAATTAGCTCTAGAGACCAGGCTGTAAACATGTTTATTTCTGCTGTGAAGTTGGACATTTGAACATGGGGACTTATGGAGATTGACTCACTACTGGAGCCAGCCTCAATTGGACGACAAGAGGAACTGCAGTTTTTTTTTTTGGCACTCCGTTGCCTTCTCGTCTGCTGTGGTTTCTTAGTGCTCCTAGCTCATGAAGACACTTTTTAAACACACACTTTGTTTTTGTGTTTTGCATTCTGCATCCACACCGTGCTGCAGCAGTCTGGAGGCAGCTCTGCTCTGTTTTCTCTTTGTTTCATGTTCATCATATTTTATCATAATGACTGTTCATCATATTTTTTCCGTGTTTTTCCTGTTTGAATGTGACGTCACAGCTCAGCTCATTGGTCACGTGCTCATGGTTCCGTCGGTTCGGGTCTCTTGTAAAAAGTTTGGAGCTCGTGTCGCCCCGCCCTCCTCTGATCCAGGATCAGTCATGAAGGGAGGGCGTGATTTGAGCTCTGATCCTTCCGCATCTGCGCTCTCAACGTTCATCTGCGTCAAGAGCTACACCAGCACCACCACCACCAGCACCACACCGGAAGTACTGTCATGTTTCACCAACATAAAAGCCCACGCTATTTAAAACTACTTGGTTTTGCAGAAAAAAAAGTTTTGCTACAATATTTTAAATAAATAATAAATAAATATTAATTTAGGGAACCCTTTTCAAGGTCGCAAATGTGACATCAGAGTGAAAAGTTTATTATTTAATGAAACATAGATTTACACCACAGCAGCATTTAGAAGACATCCATACGTTAAAAAGAACCTGAGATCAATCTAAATGAATATATTTAAATTCAAACCTGTGCTTATTTAAATATGTACAGGGAAATTAAACATTTGCCTATAATTTAAATATATAACTGTGTTAAGAAGTTAAACTGTATAAAAGGTAGAAAGTAAAAGTAGAAATTAAATTGTTTGATAAAAATATGAAATAGAACTACAAACGGGGATCAACCACACGTGATCTATTAAAAGTGCGGTGTATTCATCTGATATGGAGGTTATCTGTGGCAATACTAAATATGCAGATGTGACATTATCACGTGAAATACTTTATATCATCAGTAAACATGTGGACATCATGTCAGTACTGGGTTTAGCCATGATAACCTGACCTGAGGTGTCACAGATAACACACACAAAGGATGAGTTATATCTGTCGTATGTTCAGTGGCGATGCAGTTTAGGATGTTTGAAGAAAAACTCCGCAGACACTGTCTTAGTAAATGAGAAGCAATGAGAGGCCCCTTCTCCCAAGAAGCCCCAACAGATGGCCCTTCCTGTGACCTGATCTCTCCCTTAACAACGTTAAAGGAAACACACCGAGGGAAAAAACATCATATGGGACTTGAGATACCAGATCTTACATGACTCTTTTAACATACAATGTAATACATCATTAACATTCATTATCACACTCGACCAGTGGCGTCACTAGGCCCATTTTAGGGGGGCTTCTCAAGCCCCCCTAAATAATTTGGTGGTGTTCTATTATTATTTTTATTTATTACATTACATATTATTATTCACAAAAAAATGCCTATTTATGCAATACAAAGTGGCCAGAATATGAGTTTAAACCAATAATCATATAAACTGTCATTATTCACTTAAATATGATCATAAATCTCATTTCATTGGGTACGGTAGAGAGAGCCCCTTCAGTGCGTCATTATACAATCCATTCCACTTTTTCATATAGAGAACGCCCACATCACTGAAATTCCAGTCCATGTTTTCCATACCCTGCTCACTGCCGCTTGCGTGTTTACCTCTGAAGTACACAGAGCCGAACCTCACAGCGGCAAGAGCAGAGCGCGAACGCATGGGTGAAGGATGGCCTGGTTTATGAAGATGTTGGTAAGTCTAGGGTGGTGGTTAGAGAACAGTCTTCTCCTGTATAATGTTTCCATGATGATGAGTTATGAAACACTTGCCCTCTTCATTTTGTGCAGGTATGTATGGCACCTGCAATTGTTTTTATTTGTATTTTAGCACAATTTAACTGGTGTTGTTTAGCTGGTAAAGCAGCTGAAGGTGTATGGAGGCGTCATCGTCTTAGATTAATCAATTGATTGACAAAGCTTTAATTGGTGCTCTGAAAATTTTTTCGGCGTCATCGTCTTAGATTAATCAATTGATTGACAAAGCTTTAATTGGTGCTCTGAAAAATTTTTACCCTCTAGCCCATAGAGGAGAAAATAACTTTTCTCCTCTATGGGCTAAGCCACCCCAGTTTCTTAAACCTAGTGACGTCCCTGCACTCGACAATGTCGTCATCCTGGCGGTTCTCTGGTACTCCTAATCAAATAACCTCAAAGTCCAGATGGACCAAACTGATAGCTAAGACACAGACAGTTATCTCAATGTAAACCATATGTATATAATAGTACTAGTATTAATATGTAACTATGCATCTATGTGTAGACCCCTCACTTCACATGCTGCAATGTTCACCGGGTGTAGATCCGTGTCATGACCTGACACAGTATGTGTGTGTGTTTGACGCTACATCGCAGACGCGCGGCTTTTATTTTGAAATGACTAAGAGGAAGTGCTGTCCTCGTTGTGTCTCGCGGTCTTTGCTGCTCTGAAACTTTGCTGAAGTTTACCTCTCAGGTCTCTCGTGAGCTCAGCTCATTGAGAAACTTTGACAGAGACATGAGCGGACAGACTGTCCCTGCAGACTTTTCGGGACATATGTTGGACCTGGACGAGGACGAGGACCTAGAGGTTTTCAGTAAGGTACAGACAAACACACACACACACACACGCTGCGTAGAAACAAGACGAGAGCTTCAGTGTTCACTGTTTTTCATGCTACGTGGATTTGACCCTTTGACACAACAGAGCCGCTTTTACCGGACTGTAGAGGTAAACACGGTGAAGGAGTCCTGGTCCAGGTCTGTGGTCCACATCGAGACCACACACTGTCACAGGAGAGGAAGCAAACCGAATTTCCTGGATCAGCTGATGAGCTGACCTTAGGACTGACTGTCTGTAGCTGCTCTGCGCTGTCCTGCCAAAGCCCGTTCATTGTGTGCAGCATTCAGCGTGTCTCTGCTCAGCTGCAAACATTTACACAACATTCTGAAAACCTTTCAGACCTTTGACTAATCCACAGGTCCAGGTTCAATTCGGCTTCACTCCACATCAAGAAGCAGCACTGAGTCCAGCCCAGTTTGCAGTCTAATCTCTGCTTCACCACCGCTGCTGTTATTAAGCAGTGACTGCAGAGAGAACACTTCTGAACAGATGATTGAACACTTCAGGCCCACAGCCTCAGAAGGAAGGACACGCCGTGTTGTGACATTTCTGCCAAATTCTCTGCATGCAACAGAGTAGCATTTATTCTGACTATGTCTGTTATTTCATAACAGATCATCTCATGTCAGCTCATGTAGCACCAGGATCACTGAAAGCACTGCTTTTTGTTATGATGTCATAGTGAACTATGATTCTAATTTTGAGTATATTACTACCAAATCATGTGCAAACATGAATCTTGGCTTCATGGTGTGAACGTGGTGCTTGAAGAGGATCAGTCTTTAGATGAGCTCTCAGACTAATGTGGAACAGAAGTGCAGCTTCATGATCAGGTGCAGTCCTCACACTCCGTCTGCCTGCACAGTCTAATGCAGTCCTGTCACTCAGTGATGATGTCTGTGATGTTCACTTTCTGTTGACACTGTCGTCGTGTTCATTCAACAGCACTAAATCTAGGGTTGCAAAATTCCAGGAATTTTCAAAGCTGGAAACTTTCCATGCGAATTACAGAAATGTATGGGAATTAACTGGAATTAATGGGCATAAATTGGAATAAACCTGGAGTTTACAAAATTGAAGGTTGGCCCTTAACAGAGAACTTAAATATAGTTGGGGAAAATATATTTTAGCATAACCTTGACTAAAACAACCAGATTTCATGTACGCTTGAATATCTATCTTAGTTCTGTCGTTTCGAGTCTTATGTAAAAGTTTGTAGCTCGTAGTGTCCCGCCCTCCTCTGATCCAGGATCAGTCCTGAAGGGTTGGGTCCTTTCAGCTCTGATCCCTCAGCATCTGCGCTCTCAACAGTCGGCATGGTCTTAATGTTTAACTTGGAAATGCACATGGAAATGTATTCATACAGTAGATAGCTAGCTGATGCACAAAAAGGTATAGCTAGCATCACTTCATTAATTCATCTTATCATGATGCTAGCTTACCCCCATTTACTAAATTACCCCCAATTTCCAGCTTGTACAGGTGTAGCTAACAGCCTGTTCACTAGGTGTAGGTGCACAACAGATGAAACAACAGAGACATGATGTGTCAAGATGTGTCGACTGTGCTACTACTGAGAGACAGCGTCAGTTAGTATGGTCATATATGGTCATTTCACTATGTTATTTTTCTACTTCTTCTCATCATCATTATCATTAATTCTTATTATTAATATGGTTTCCAGTGAGCCTCTTATCATTTAACAGAAAAATACATCAAACAAACAGCAGCAGGATTAAATAACAATCAGAGCAACTTTTGCAGCCTTGTGACAGTTTCAGTGTGATGGTGAGCTCTCAGTTTTCTGTCATCACTCATACTGTTGATAAGAAAGAAGAGAAAGAAGCTCTGAGGCTTTACATTTGTTATGTATGTTAGAACACAAGATTTCAGCATTGAGGCTACATTCATGATTTATACAGTCATACTAACCAAAAAACTTCTTATTGATTATCATTAGAAAGTTTCCGGGCGTTCCCGTAACCATAGTAACTCATGGTGCCAGAGGGTAGGGAGAGAGCCGTATACAGAGATACACTCCAGAGATGACTCTCTGTCAGACGAGTTCTCACATGTTGACTGAACTTTACTAACCGAGTCTCAAAATGACGTCACAGCTCTGTGACGCAGTCAAAAACTGATTGATAACATTGCAGTGCGTCCATGTGTCCAAAGTCCATGCTAGCTAAGCAGCTAAACTCTGTGTTTAGGTCCCACCCCGTGTGGGTTTTTATACTGTCATTTGTCACACACACACACACACACACACGCTGTAAACAATACCATTGGCTGTAGAGTGTGACAATCTGTCAATAAAAATCAGCTGTCAGCCCACACTTTCTCTCCTTGGATCTACATTGATCTCATAAGTGGCCTCTGTGAACTCTGAATGACGGAAATCCGTTGTAACAATGTCATGTATCGCATCGTCTGTAAAACTGGACTGTGGTCAGTTTGAGTTCAGTTTTGTGTGCTTGTATCTCATATGTGACCTGTACGCCCAACAATGACTCTTACCCAGCAAGAAAGCCAGGAAGTGCAGCCTATAGTGGTGAGGAGGTAGAGCACAGTCATGTCGTCTCCAAACCACAACAGCTTCAACATTCCAGATTAAGAGACAAAGTTGTGTAGCGTGAACAGCATGGCCATCTGATGACTTATGTGATCAAGGCTTAGGAACAGATTAGTCTTAGTTTAAAGAAACCTTGTTGACTGGATGGACTGAACACCTAACCATCCACCCTAACCAGGCCAACCAGCCGACTTGTACTTTCCATATCTGCATGTCCATGAGGGTCCATTTTTTTGACATCATTACCATCCATGTCCGCATGGTCTATCAAGTGGGCTGACTGTGGATGCAGTTCCCTAGTTTGATAATAATAACACATTTTAATTATAGAGCACTTGTACTTGTGTGTGTACTTGAGGCTGTGGGACGGCTCTGAGGTAGCAGGGGGGCTGGTTATGGAGGACTTTATGAGTTTCCGGTGGACAGAGGGGGAGGTGATGTGGTAATGGGAGTGGGACTGGATGAGTACAGGGACAGGAGAGTTCTGGATGATGTGCCGTATAAAAGCTGGAGATGAGCTGTGTGTTTTTTTAGGTGGAAAAAGGTGATTAGTTGACATGGTGTTCAACGTTGCTGTCAGAGATGACTCTGAGGTTGTGACTAGAGTTGCACGATACCCACGGTATACCCGGTACCCCGCGGTGCCAAATCATAACCGTCGCTACTATACTAGAAATTTTACACGACGGTACTACTGTGGATTACTATACTACCGGTGCCAGTCTCCGCTACATAGCGGCCGCCTCTGCTCTCCTCCCGGCTTCTCACTGCACGCTACTCCTTTGTAAACAAACCAACATGGAACCACAACCGAACTACACAGCTGCTGAATGATTGGCTGTTTGCCTGTTACTGGTGACGTCCAGGGATATGATAGGCTGTTTCCGCACGCTGGGTCCGCCCGTCTGTTAGCTGATTGGCTGTTCGTGTGTTTCTGCCGGCAAGAACGAACTCCGCGAAGACAGCTCCGCTTCGATAGAAACTCGCTTCCAAACAAACAACAAGCTAAAGTTCTGTCTCGCCCAGACACGAGACAACACACTCACCATGGCAGAAGCACCGGGCCCGAGCAGCGAGTCTGCCGTGCCGTCTTCGTCAGTGGCAACATTAATTTTGCTTAAAAAATAAACATTGTTGTTTCAAACTAACTTGTACAAATACATTGCAGTTTATAAAAATAATAATAATAAAAAAAGGCCGCAGTATCGCGATAATACCCGGAACCGCGATACTTTGTCTGGTATAGTATCGTGGTTACTCATTTTGGTATCGTGACAACTCTAGTTGTGACTGTGTGGGGAGTTGTGACGTTGTGATCATGTTTGCTTCATTACAGTTCAGTTTGAAAAAAAAAATTGTTTGCATCCATGATTTCATTTCATTTCACTGAGGCAGTTGGTCAGGATTGAATGAGTTGCCAGGGGTGATGGTTTGAGTAAAGATATATAGCTGGACATCATCTGCATAGCAGTGGAAGCTGAGACCATGATGGCATGTGATGAGCATGTATGAGATCTGAGTACTACAATCTCCAAATCACATCTCAGATAACTTTTATAATATTATAATAACAACAATAATAACTTTATTTGTATAACACCTTTTAAAAACAAGGTTTACAAAGTGCTTTACAGAGCAGAGGACCCAACAGAGGGCCAAACAAGTAAAACACATTGATGACAAAGTACATTGGTGTCAGCTGGTGACCCGAGACAGCTGATATACACTGCCTGTCCAAAAAAACAAGTCACCACCTGGACTTAACTAAGCAAATCGGTAATTGGATAATTGCTGCAGTGATGTTTCAGCTGGCAACAAGTTATTTAACCCTACCTGATGGGGAGTAGCTTCTTCTTTCTTTAACAACCATGTCTGAAGACCTGTGGTCGTGGAGAGGGTGTTAATCAGTTTCAGAGGGGTCAAATTATTGGCTTGTATCAAGCAAAGAACACAACTAAGGAGATTTCTGAAACTATTAAAATCAGATTAATAAATGTCTAATGCATTATTAAAACCTGGAAGGATGGTGGTGAATCACCATCTTGGGCACATCAGGGTAAGAAGAGAGGTGGATGAAGTGATGCAACCATCATGCCATATTGCCCGCCATACAAGTCTGTGGGGGCAGTTTTATGACCTGGGTTACTGCAGTTGCTCACAGTTGACTTGTGATGTGTGTGAGATTGTATTTACAGTTCATCCACTTCCTGTCAGACGTGGTGTGGGTACAATTTAAATTTAAAGCTATAGGGCTCTGCCTCCACCTTTAACACTGTTACTATAACAATTGAGTGGCTACAGACATGATCACAGCCGAAACACTGAATACACTTCTTTTTCTATGGAGTCGGATCAGTGTCAAAACACACACACACACACACACACACACACACACACACAAACAACACAAAGTAAAGTCCACACATGAAAGAAGTGTGTAAATGCAGGTTCAGTAGTCTGTATATTAATGTAACAACATGCAAATATATAGAAATGTATTCTATGTGAATAAAGCTCTGGTCTGTGGAAACAGAAGTAGAAATGCTTCCTCCTTCTCAGGCTGCTGTATCCATAACAACCAGTTGATGACAGAGACATGGATGTTAGCTGTGGTTACTCTTTGCATATCATTTGCTTTATTTGTTTTTAAGAGAAATGAAAAGTGCTGCCATATTTCCATGGACGCTCTTACAGCAGACTGTGTGTGTTTGCAGTACCCAGAAAGAACAGACAGAGTGAGAGCTCCCCGCTGCATATGCATGGTCAGATGATAACCAGCTTATCTGGGGAGAGAAGTCATCACATGTTTGCTGGCATCGCTTTACAGAGCAGAGCAGCGAGGCAGTCGTCTGCTGACCTCAGCAGCTTCCCAGCTGTTAGAGAGGGCTGTCAACGAATATTCTAAATTCAAATTTATATTTGAATAAAAAACAAACAAACAAAAAAAAAACGTAGATTCGATAATATTTGAATGGGGGAAAAAAACACATCAGCAGCTGCTTTGTGAGTGGGCGCACTGCATGGCAGCTCAGGGACAGGTCACAGGAGGTCCACTTGCACAGCGTCACTCACTGCTGAAAGTAAGACGCGACAAAACCCGTGGCAGATGCAGATGGCAGAGAGAAAAACGAGATGGCAGAAGGTTCAGAGCCCAACTCTACAGCAGAGAGTGGTTTGGAAATACTTTAGGTTTTGGTCTGTAGACGGCAAAAATGCGCAAATATAGATATTCAAATGGTTCGAACCTAAGTGTTTTTTTGTTTTTTTTTAGAGCGAATATTCAAACGTCATTTTGGAGCAATTTTGACAGCCCTACAGGTAGCACAGTTATGGCTGCTGTTTACACAAACTGGATCATTTGAATCTAAATATGACCAGTATGACCACTATGATTACTAATTTAAAGAATGGCCTGCTGCTGTAAAAGTTGACAGAGCTCTGATCCAAACATCCACACAAACATTGAAAAAATCTCTTGACCATGTGAAAGATATGCCACATCACCATCTTTCACTTTCTGATCAGCCTTAAGATGAATGGATCATGAAATGAAATTGGAAGTTCCTTTTTTAAGGAGAAAGTTAAAGTCCCAATTAAATTTTATTCATATAGAACCATATCCTAACAAAAGTTATCTCATGACACTTTTCATACAGAGCAGGAATAGACTGTACTCTTTATAATATTATTTACAGAGACCAAACAGTTCCACCATGAGCAAGCACTTGGTGACTTCCTTTGAACAGGCAGAATCTCAGGCAGACCCAAACAGAGCTCATTGGTAGACAGTCATCCAGCTTGACCGGTTGAGTTAGAGAGAGACTACTTTTGGAAACTATAGGAACCACAAGGAACCCAGCATTCTGAGAGTGCAGTGTTCTAGAGGGGTAGTACGGTATTATGAGCTCTTTTAGATATGATGGTGCCTTAAATTCTATTCTAGATTTAACAGGTAGCCAATGCAAGGAAGCCAAAATGGGAGAGATATGATCTCTGATCTTGGTTCCTGTCAGAACACGTGCAGCAGCATTCTGAATTAACTGTAAAGTCCTAAGAGACTTATTAGAGCAGCCTGATAAAGAGTTACAGTAGTCCAGCCTAGAAGTAACAAATGCGTGGACTAGTTTTTCTGCATCCGCTTGAGAGACAATGCGTCTGATTTTGGTGATGTTATGTAAGTGGAAGAATGCAGTCCTCGAAATTTGTTTTATGTGGACGTTAAAGGACAGGTCCACTACACATATTACCACTGTCATTATTGTTACCATATCTCCATTACAGTTTATAGTTAGTTGATGATTTGCTGCTGCTGTGCATCTGTGTCTCTCTATCTCTATCACAGGTTCCACTGCTACTGTATTCATTTTATCATTCATTGTAATTGTACAGTATGTTTGTGTTGATTTGTTCTGTACACATCCATTGCACGTCTGTCCGTCCTGGGAGAGGGATCCCTCCTCTGTGGCTCTTCCTGAGGTTTCTTCCACCTTTTTCCCTGTTAAAAGTGTGGTCTCTGTGCTATGATGCACTCTAAATCCTGACTGAAAATCCTCAAATAGACTATTGTTATGGAGAAAGTCACACAGCTGATTGGCTACAGCTTTCTCAAGTATCTTAGAAAGAAAGGGAAGGTTTGATATCGGTCTGTAGTTGGCTAAGACCTCTGGATCTAGAGTGGGCTTTTTAAGAAGAGGTTTAATTACAGCTACCTTAAAGGACTGTGGTACATGTCCTGATAATAAAGACAGATTAATCATATCCAATAAAGAATTTGGTTGGGATGGGGTCTAAGAGACAGGTTGACGGCTTAGATAAAGAAATTATTAAAGTTATTTGATGAAGGTCGATGGGAGAAAAAGAGTCTAAATACATATCAGGTTTACAGCTGTTTCCAAACGTGCTGTAACACCTGATATGTATTTAGAATGCAGATCAATGCCTGTTGAGGGCAAGAGGTGATGTATTTTGTCTCTAATAGTTATAATTTTATCATTAAAGAAGCTCATGAAGTCATTGCTACTTAGACCTAAAGGAATGTGTATGAATGGTTAGCTCCTCAAACTGATAAGCAGTTGGCACCTTACATGGCAGCCAATGCCATCAGTATATGAATGTGTGTGAATGGGTGAATGAGATATGTAGTGTAAAAGAGCTTTGAGTGGTCAGAAGACTAAAAAGGAGATATATAAGTACAGTATATAAGTATATTTTCCATTTACCATATAAAAAGTGTATGGATATAGCTGTGTGTGTATAGGGAGAACCCTTAGCTACTTTCTCACGTCCAAACAGCCGACCAATCACAATGAGATGTGTGCGTGAATGTCGGAGTGTTGGTTTCAGAGACTTATACAAAGGGTCAGATACACACTGTTGTAATTTTATCTTGGAAAGGTGTGAAGAGAGGAAGACACTGGCAGCTTAAAGTACAAAACTCTGTCCATGTGCCAGTTCTGCATGATTGTACTTCGGCACAGTGGTGCTTTGAGCTGGATCCCAGTGCTGTATGCTTTTTGATTTGGTGACAATGGGTAATGATGTGAGTGAACGTTTAACTGGGACACTGTGACTCCTGGAATTGTGATGTGATCAGCTGATCTCACTCTTTGCAGTAGGAACCACAAAAACACATTGTACAGTGGTGTTTCATCAGCCATCAGCCTAGGTTCATTTGGCTTGAATAGAACAGCCGTGTGATGCTGAAGAGCAGAAATCTACAGGAGCTACCATGTTTGCAGCAGCTTGACTGTTTGCCTTGACTGTCCAGGGAGAGTCTTGAAGAAGATGACAGGCTTTGAAACCAGTTTGACATAGTGGCCAATAGCAATGTCACTTCATGGCACAGTGGCCCAAAAAGACTTTTCCCAGTAGTAGCTGTAAAACATCAATGGTCCACGCTCACACCACTGTCCTAGGTGGGATTGTTGTCATGGTGATGGACAAGGTTGGCATGACCATCTTTTCCTCTGATGAAACACAATCTTAGTCCAGGTTGAGCTTTAGGTTGTGCCTTGACTGGTATTTCAAAATATCTGCCAGAGTTCTGGAAGCAGGTTGGGGAGCTGAAGTCAAGACATCAAGTCCAGGCTAGCTTCTGTAACTCAAACAAACAATGAAGTGTGCTCCTTAGCTTTTCTAAGACAAACTAGCATCCACTGCAGCACTTGTTATTAGAAATTAAAGCCTTCCATGATTTAAAAAAAGTGAAAGTAAATAAACAATTACTTTGTGAGCACAGAGTATAGTACAGGTCCTGTTAAAATTTAAAAGTGCTTGCAGTGATTACATCATCATGACCCTCTTCCAAATCCATAAAAAAGAGATCTGTCCTAAAGTTGAAGTCGAGTTGGGGTTTAGCCTGTGAACGTATATAGCTTATGAGGGTTTGTTAAAGTCTACTGAAAAAACATAAAGAATAATGTCAGATCTTTATAGAAAAAAAATCGTTATCTTCATCCTTATCTCGACATATGTTGTGAGCCACATGGCATACTGTTCAGATAATGTTCCAGGGTTATATTTTTAGCCATTAGCGGAGTTACAAATGTCATAGGATTTGCAATGAGATTTTCTTGAACCTGGAAGTCTCAGTTTGGCTCGATTTGATGGCCCTGATGTAAAGTCTGATGTTATCAGCAAACCAGTATCTAACTTATGTAAATCTCATATGCCAAAGGGTTTCCAGTAACTTGGATCCATGTCAACCATGGACATGTTGTTCATCATTAAAATTCTTCAAGTAAAATTAATGCTGTCCCTGCTGATCATTGACCTTTTGGTTGCTTTGAATGTCAATCTGCCATCTTGGAATCAAATCTTATTCTCTTGTTGATCTTCCTGCTATAAATTTCTCTGTGTTAAAGACAACACCAACAGTTTCACTCTTTATTGCTGAATGTACAGTACAATCTGTCTGCAAGAGAGGGGGATGGACTAATTGGGGATTAATCCAGTCCAATTTTTTCACTGAACATATTTAGCCTCTATCAAGTTCTTACCCCACACACCATCTGGATAGGTTTGCAAATTGAAAATGCGCCCACAGGTCCCAGATGGCTCCCAGAGTTAGTAGTCAAAGATAAACTGGGTGTATGACTGTTGAAAACTTGTGAAAGTCACACTAGTCACAGTCTTCTAGAATGATGATCATATGCTCCTTAAATTGTATAACTTGTCCAATTGTGTCTTTCCTTGCAGCGAAAGGCAAAACGTGGTTTGTTGTTACTTCTCAGTCAACATATAGCCCAATACTACAGGGCTGCACAATTCATCAAAATAAGATCAGTCTGGATGCAGGCCTCTACTGTATGTAATTTTTAGGTGATTATTCTGCAGTGTTGCATAAAACAAGGGGCAGGCAGAACATTGATGTAAACACCTGAAATGTGTGTGAGGAAGTACTTTGAACTTTGAAAGCTGAAACTTTAATAAATTTGTGAAGTTCATCACTGTTAGAACAACAGACTGGTGCTTAGACCGGCTATAGAGAGCGGAGTAAGAACTTGTACAGCTTGTGTTTGCTGTGAACATTACTGCGGGCTAACTGCAATGTTGTCTCTTTGGTCCAGAACACTTCACGGGCAGATGGAAGTCCCATGCCCAACTCTCCCAGCTCCATGGTCAACCAGTACAGACTGGAGGAAGATGAGGAGGAGCAGCAGGATGCCAACACCAAAGACCTCTTTATCAGCGTTGATAACCCAGAGAGCCACGTGACTGCCATCGAAACCTTCATCATGTACAGGGTCGTGACCAGGGTAAGGAGGTCTTACTGTGTGTGTCTGTCAGAGAACTTTCTGGACTTCTGAAATGATTCATATCTCTGCTGACATTTTGGTAAACAGCACATGATCAGCAGAGATGCATATTATCTTGTTGAAAGATGCCACACTGGCAGAAACTGAATGTGTGACTGACCTTGATGCAATCAGTACATCAACAAGTAGAGCACATGCTGTCTGTGCTGTCCCTGAAACCAAGGACCCCTCTATGTTGGCAACAAGGAAGTCGCAGCTTTGCAGCACTGATGATTCTGTCACAAACAACCATTTTGGCAGAAATAAAGGAACATTTTGATTGGCCTCAGATATCGTGCAGATTCATCCCCCACCACTCAGTGTGACGTCCATGTGACAAAAAAACTATTCTGGGCTCTGTAAGATGCTGACAGCTGAGTCACACAAGTAGTTTACCAACATTTACATACAGTCTGCTATGCAGATGTCAGATATTGGTCATAATCATAATCATAAATGTGGGCTCAGGTGTGTGGATCATTACTAGGTGTAGGTGGTAACACTCTGAGGGTCCAGGCTGAAGCTTCGTGGTGTGGTGTGTTTCTCTCTCCAGACAATGCGGAGCGAGTTCGACTCCAGTGAGTACGAAGTACGGCGGCGCTACCAGGACTTCCTGTGGCTGCGAAGTAGACTGGAAGAAAACCACCCGACGCTCATCGTCCACGTATGTATCAGCACACCACATCGTCTGCTTAACACATCTGTGGGCTGCTCGGACCATTTCTGGATGTTTCACTGACCACAAGTCACACATACTTAACATTACTGCCAGCCATTTTCCACAGAGCTCACTGCACTTTTACAGTTTTTCTTCCCATCCAGGATTCTTTTGGTTTTTTTATTCATTTTCATACAGTATGAGAATCACGTTAAAGGGACCTTATATTTAATTTTAATAGTTATTATGACGTGGTATCTTAATAATTCAAATCTGTGTTTCACACACAAAAGACCTGAACACGTGTCTGATTGTGTTCTCAGCCGCTGCCGGAGAAGTTTGTGATGAAGGGCATGGTGGAGCGCTTCAACGACGACTTCATCGAGACCAGGAGGAAAGCTCTGCACCGCTTCCTCGACAAGATCTCTGAGCACCCCATACTGTCCTACAGCCAGCACCTCAAAGTCTTCCTCACCGCACAGGTGATCTCTCTCTCTCTGACACTCACACACACACACACACACTAGGGCTGGTAACATTCCCCAGAAATTGAATTCGAATATTAGTCTTAAAAAATGGTCCGAATATCGAATATATTCGAATATTCTTAATTAATTAATTAATTAATTAATTATTTTCCCCCCGCGGAGAATAGGACTTGTAACAGTATTGTAACAGTACCCCGTTATATCCAACAGAGGGCGTTGCACTGCCAAATGTCAAGAAAAACGACCAGTGGTAGTCAAACGCTGATTTATTTTCGGTCTTCAAACTAAATCCAAGCGTCATGTTCAACATGTTACATTTAGTGTAACTGCAGTGCAATTTATGCAAAACTGTACTGCTCATCGGGATCACTGGTGTGTAGCCTGCTCTTCATTGAGGTGGGGAGCGGGATGGGGTGCTTCCTTGTTGTGTCACGTGACTGCAGATAGCTAGCCTACAGGTCAGTAAGGGACGCACCATGGGACACAACGGAGGAAAATCAATGCGCGCGCTGCCCTGAGCAAATAGTAAATATTCGAATATTCATTTTTACGTTCGAATATACATATTTTTATCATATTCGAATAATATTCGAAATTCGAATATTAGTTTACCAGTCCTAACACACACACACACACACACACACACTCTCACTCACAGGTACCCAAAAGGTGCCATGTTTCCACTCAGGGGTCGCATTAACTGAATATTTTTCGTCATTGACTGAATTTTTTAAATCTGAAGGCTGTCATTCTCAGAGTTATCTACTGTAATATGAGGTAACATGCAGCACTGTCAATAACCACACTTTTCCACTGGTAGTATTTCATATATTTTAATTAGCTATTTTCTTTCACCTATTTCATATGATGACCTGGTTGTCTTGCTTTAGCATCACATTGGTCAGCCGCATCAAGGACAGTCTGGGTATCACAGCTGACAGCTGTTAAATCATCTTGTTATCATTAAAAACGGATAAAACGACGAGTAATATTACATTAGGGAGTGATTCCGTGAGTTTTTATGATCCTGTCTGTCAAAATGACAAACGCAGCCTCTGCCTCCACTGAACAGACGCAGCTTCCAAGTAGCTACGTGAAAACTCCATCAGATATAGCACAAATGGCTCTACAACAAGAACCCAGCTCTCTCTGTAAGCACACTGCTTTTACACTTCTGTTTGATTCCAGATCAAACAAATGAACTTTATGCTAAACTAGGCTCACCATCACTCTCAGTGTATTTTCTTCCTTTTAAAGCTTAGAATGTTCAAACAAACTTGCTGCTGTCTAAACTGTGAGTAGGCTCCTAAACTAAACTCAGTGTTTATTACAGATTAGACTAGAAAAACCTGACACATAGTGCTGAGCTCCAGTGAAGCTTTCCAGCTGTCAGATGATGCAGCTTCACCGTCAAGAAGCCCCCTAAAAAAATTGAAGGCATGTTAATTATAAAGGGGGTGGAGTGTCTCTGTGTAGATTTTTGATTTTCTTTATTTCATCTCATAATTAGCAAATTATGCAAATCGGCCAACATACAACTCTGAGTAAAAGTTTAAATTCATCCAGTAGACCTGAGCTTCCACTGCAGAGCAGGCCTAAATGTACTCACAGTACAAACACAGGAGCTGGATCAGCATTAACACACAGGTCAAGTAAAGCCCCGTTGTGTAACTCCATCAGGAGTTGACATCTCACAGGAAACAGGGTCCAGGCTTCCTGAGCAGGATGGGGGAGACGGTGAGGGCAGTAGCCAACTCGGTACGAGGCCTGAGGAGCCGGCCGGAGGAGTTCACCGTGATGCAGGAGTACGTGGAGGACTTTAGTAACAAGATCTGCTCTGTAGACAAAGTCACACAGAGGATCATCAAGGAACAGAGAGGTAGGATTTATTCTTGGATTACATGCACAGCATGAAGTCAGAATTGGTTGATTGAAAGGCTGCCAGACTAGCCACCTCTGTTTCAGAGGTTGTGTGTTCACTGGAAGGTAGACGCTGACACGAGCCCGTAGCACTACCTGCAAATGATGAAGATACTGGATAAACAAATGGAACCCATCCGTCTGCTGTGTACTGAATGTGTCCTCTGCTCGCAGAGTATCTGGATGAGTTGAAGCAGTACGGCCCCACCTACACGCAGTGGGCGGGTTCAGAGGAGGATCTGTTGGAGCCGCTGAAAGGCGTGGCTGGCTGCGTGGAGCGGTGCAGCAAGGAAACAGAAGAGCAAATCCAGCATCTGTCTGAAGTCCTCGTCCCTGCCCTGCACGAGTACGTCCTCTGTGCCGAGACGCTGAAGGTGAGCCCGGACTGCGCTGCTCACATCTCCACAGCAGAGGGGGCTTTAGCTGGGCCCTGGTCCAGAAAGCAAATTTTAACCACTCCATTCCTTTTTTTGTGTCTAACTGAATCATTTTTAATTAGTATCATTCTGTAACCTAATGGAGACAGCATGAATGTGGCAGCTAGTGAAAATGAAAACAGAGATCAGACAGATGAGCTGTATTTGACTCATGAAGTTATGATCCATGCAGTTTGTGAGGCTGATCAGAGTGACAGACTGACCACAGTTCAGTGCAGTCAGAACTAACAGAGCTAGCCAAACCTCTCAGCCATGAGCAGCTGCTGTCAGACTCTCTGCGTCTCTCTGGAGCTTCGACAGTCACTGAAGCACGCTGACGGGCGCTTGTAAAAGTTTCTGTGTGCTAAATGATGTGTGACGCTAAGATGGCAACTCAGAGGCTATGTCTCCAGGGTTTGTGTGTCTGTCTGGGAGGCTACATAGGAGGGGACGGGGAGTTGGAAGTGGTTGGTGAGAAACGCTGCCACATACATACACAAACAAATATCATGTGGTCCAGATCAGCCGAGAGAAAAATGCAATGGTTATAGCCACGTTTTAACCAATGAGTGAGCATATATAGCAGAATATGTGGACTGTACTTATACAGTAACACTAGAGCCACAATTTGGCTAAAAGAATGTGGATACTTTTTGTTGCAGACCCATCCACAGCTGTACACCCAGCACAGCACACCGCTTAGCTTCCATGCTGCTTCAAACTGGGATAAGTGCTTCAAATAACTTGAACTATCCCTTTAAAATCCACAAAACTACACCCCTCTTTGTCTGTGCGCTGCAAATAGGTCCAAACATACAGACACACACTGACTGATATCATTGAAAATGCCCTGAGAACCTCCTAGAAATGGTTCTTAGAGGTTCAGTCAGCATCTAGAGATGTGAGAATCACAGTTCAGAAACTCCCCCAGTTGTTGTGTGAAACAGGTTGTATTAAATGTAAGCATGTGCTGGTCTGTGTCAGGCGGTGATGAGACGGAGAGACAACATCCAGGCTGAGTTTGAAGCCAAGAACGAGGCCCTGGCATCCAGAAAAGCTGACCAAGAAGCAGTAAGTGCAATTTTACGTCCTCGCACACACACTCACACACACACAGACACATTCCTTCTGCGTCAGCCCATATGGTGGTTGTGTGTCCTCCAGTCATATTCCCAGAGATTAGGTGTAATAAAGTGAAGCATGGAGAGGGGCCTCTTCCTCAGGGCCACCCTCAGCTCATATTGGGGAGGAAAAAAAGGGCTTCCTGGGAGGATTATCTAGACATCCAGGCTTGTCAGCTGGAAGTCAGTCCTCAGCTCAGTGGGAGTAAGAGCTGTCAATATTATTTCACACTGTAAGCCCGGCAGCTAATCGCGGCGTAATGAAAATTCCCATATCCTCTTTAGACGAGGACTTGCTTCAAAATATCAGGAGACAAAGGACGGAGAGGAAAGTTAGGAAAGCAAAGGACAGAGCTATTTTTAGACACTTTACTTGAGGTGTTTGTGTGTGTGTGTGTGTGTGTGTGTGTGTGTGTGTGTGTGCTTTAATTCAGTCCTCCAGCTTCTAACACATATCATTGTGTTTGTTCCCTTATCAGGTCTGCACTAATAAGAAGGGAAATGTCAGGCTTTGTTACAGTTTCCATCACAGAGTTTAGTTGGTGTCATTAACGTGATGGTCAGGGTTAGTCCAACAAACACTCAGCTATGATCACACTTTGACCTTAACCTTTAATTGGTGTCTGGAAAAATGTGGATTTATAAGAAGTCAAGAGGTCCACCTGTGTGACTCTGAGAAAATTTCCTTTTCTTCTTCTGTTTGTCACCGGCTAGTCATGACACTGATTTGTGATGATGATTTTAAAGATCTTTGAAAATAGAGAAAATTGAATCTGCAGCATAACATGAGTTATTTAGACAGTGTACATTAAACATGCCATATCATGTCAGATTTCTACATCTGTTCAATCATTTGGACAAATAATAAGAAATATAATATTCAGTATATAATATTCAGCATATTCTCTACTGAGCCACAGTTCATGATCAGTCCATCCTCCAGCTCAGCCTTTCACACACTTTAGTCCATGACCAGACACCCTGAAAACAAACATCAGCATGTTTATGGTGGCCCAAACCTGGCGTGCAACATGAGTAGGGAAAGAACTTGATGGCATTTTATTGAATGTGAATCTTATTTTTAATTTTTTTTTTGTTTGTTTTTCAAATCCCTCATCAGATGTTTGGTGGAGAATTCAGACACGTTTGATGTGTGTATTTCACACAGTTTCATATTTAAAGCACAGCATCAAGTCTGTCTGTTGAGGTCAGGGGTCACATTTGACACTGTGTGGAGTTTGCATGTTCTCCTGTCTGTGTGGGTTCTCTCAGGGTGCTCCAGCTTCCTCCCACAGTCCAAAAACATGAACCATAACAGGTTAACTGGTGACTCTAAATTGTCTGTAGGTGTGAGTGTGAATGGTTGTTGTCTCTATGTGCCCTGCGATGAACTGGAGACTTGTCCAAAGTCTACCCTGTCTCTCACCCAGCTGGGATAGGCTCTAGCCCCACCGTGACCCTGATGAGGATAAGCAGGTTACAGATAATGGATGAATTACATGACAGTTTTTGTATTTAACACAATTCACTAAAGTGCAGAGAAAATGTCATGAACTCTGAATACTTTTGGTTTAGTTCAAAATCAAACATTACACTTATACACAAAACATGTTCACAACTATAAGAATGTGAGTTCCACAAACATTCCAAAAGGAAAGTGTCATCATAACCTCTCCGTACATTTCCAGTGCAAACAAAATGTCTTTTGCAGATTCAGCATTCACAGTTGGTGGAATCAGCACTGGCACAAGCAGCTGCTCTGTGTGTACTCTGTTTGGTCTGTGTTTGTTGCTGCTGTTTTTTAATCAAAGGCCACATGCAGAACTTTGTTCTTGTGTCACAGGAGGACTGCACTGCTCAACAACACTCTTGTGTTGCACAGTTTTGGAGTGTTAGTGATGGGGACAGATATTAAAAATTAGAGACGTCACTCTGATCATTTTACAGACTCCAGTCTTTCTGAGTCCCTCACTAAAAGTTATGTCAGTATTTCTCTTATATTCAGTCTGTGTGCACTGCATACATCTCCAGCAAGCTCCACCCGCTCCATCACCTGACAGCAGCCCATACTCTCTGACTGTCAGGTGATCCACTGGAGTACAACAGTGTTATATTCTCATAACTCACAGTCAACATCACTCCTTTAACTGCACAGTAAATGCCACATAATAGAAATGTGGTGAATATAAGCTCATAATTATTGATGACAGATTATGCTAACACATTATGTTGCTATTCAAATGCTCCTTTTAAAGTGTTTAGGCAATCACTCATCAGAGAATCTGCCTTGTTTCACACTGTGTGGAGGAAATGATCCACTCCACTCAGTTGAATCAGTGAATCTGGGTCACCTGGTTCTGCTGGATCAGTGAGTGACCAGCGTTTCTGGCTCTGTAGGAAGTTCCCCTCATGTACTCATGCAGGATGGATTTGTGGATCTGATGTTGTTAATCCCGGGCTTAGTTAGAGGATTCATACACCAAGATGAAGGTTTTGGATGGACTGCTGCAACATGAATCTTCCAACCTGACTTAGCGCTGTTGTTTTCTCTCCGTCAGGTTCTCTGGAAGTAATGGTAGTCTGTAAAGCTTGAGAACAGTGAGGAGGTGACACAGACCAAACAAGAGCATGTAGCTCTGTGGTGGCTTGAAAGATCCAGAACATATGGATCAATAGTGGAGAAGTTTCTACATGTGGTGAGACGTTACAGACGATTTTCAGCAGAATGCTCTTTAAACATACCGCATCATTTCCAGTATTTGATTCTAGCACATTGTTTAAATTGTATTAAAACCTCAGAGTTGTTCATTGGAGCTTGAATCAAATATCAAGGCTGTAGCACTTTATATTGTAAATAGAAAATCTGACATAAAAGTATCCTCTTGGAGCAGACAATCTGCTCGGATGCATCACTGAATGTCTGGCTTCTCTGGGAAGGTTCATCACTTCTCTAAGAAACATGCCTGACCTGTCAATCGAGCAGTGTTCATATGAAAAATAACTTCATCATTAAAAGTCACATTATTTTAATCAAACATTTAATCTTCAACAGTGTCACTAAATTACTATACAATTGTCCCTCGCTATAACGCGGTTCACTTTTCACGGACTCGCTGTTTCGTGGATTTTTTTTTTTTTTGTAATTTTGCATGCTTTTTTTTTTTTTTTTTTTACAGCGTACTGTACAGTATGAATGCACATTGTGTTCGGCACCGTCAGAGGAACTGTGAAATACGCATGAGTTACTGGTAATAATTTCTTATGTGTCAAACCTCGTAGATTGATCATTCAAATTAAATTTGTTAAAAAATGTTTGGACTTGAAAACGGGTTTTGATCTTGGGTTTCATTTACTAATACAGTATTGTACTTATTTTTGTTAAATCTGCTAAAGTTTGAACTTTGAGAGTGTTTAAATAAGAGAAATGTGAGAAAATGTTAATGTCTGTCTGAGAAAAGTGTGTGGTTAGGGGTTTTACGGCCTTAAAACATGTAGAATAATTGTAAAAAAAATAAAGCTGATTACTTCGCGGATTCCGTTATTTTTAGAACGTATCCCCCGCGATAAACTAGGGACCACTCTACATCTTTGGTAATCTGATTACATGTGATCCATTAGTACCCAATCCCATGCACGGAGACAGTTGTTGCTCTCTGTACTCATTCTGTTCATCCTGGACGTGTAACGATACACTTCTGAAGCCCCTCCAGTGGAAGTGATGAAGACAATCCACAGATGTTTGGCTTATATGTAAAGTCCAGACGATGTCTGCTGCAGTTACTGCTCAGTACAGATGCCTCCTTTTGTGACTCAGCCCGGCGAGGAAACTCAGAGAGGGAGAACGTGTGCATCAAACACAGACTGTGGATTTTGTTAGTTACGTCTCTTAATGAACATCAGTATGAACGGAATGAATGATTACTGTGTCAGAGGGACTGTGGACATAGTTTAAAGTCAGTTTTAACCCTGCTTACTAATTTTCACTTTTGCCGTGAGGCAAAAACACTCTGTATGTGTGTATGCTGAGAGCTGCTAGCATTTGGGCTTGAGGTTCAGTTTTTCCCTCACATGTGACCAACAAAGAGCTGAGTGGACTTTTATTTTTGTATTTTTGAGGGAAGCTCGGCTGAAGCTTTGTCAGCACAGATGCAGCGGCTGATCTGATTGGTTCGTGGTACCTATCCAGTCATAACTGAAGGCACATTCCATTACCGAGCTGTCTGAAACACAAAACACGTGACGTCTGTTGTTATTATCACTTGGTGTATCAGTGCGTTTTCATACCACAGTTGTGTTTGATGTCATATCTGGACAACAGAGCGTAAAGATATGACATGTCAGGTGTGAGAAGTAATTCACTACTCTGCTGTCCAATATGATGAAGTTCAAACAGGACAGCATCACATTCTTCCCTTCTGTCAACATTTGTTTGACCTTTTATAGGAAAGAAATGCTGAACTTTTTTTTATGAGTCAACCTTTCCAGAGTCAGCCTGAATGTGTTTCAATGACAGCTTACAGCCAGCAGGGGGCAGTGCTGCTCCAGTTTAACAGCACACAGAGAAGAAGCCGTGTGCAAATGTTTCTCAACATAAAGTAACATTTCTGTTTGACTTTGTATCATCTGTAATGCAGGACTGAACTCTGAGATGACTTCATGATTTTATGTGTCATATTGGTACAAATCTTTGACAGTGTGAATGTGCTAAAAATATCCAGTCTAAGTATGGAACTATGGAAACTTAAAGTTGCACAAATAACTTTGTTCTGTGTATGATCAAATACTTTATACAGAATAAAGTTTTACTCTATTCTGTGTATATATATTTATCTACTCTGCTTCTACTCTGTACACAGCACTTCATTGGCTCCCGAAACTTTGGTATTGGAGACAAGTAATGGTTCACACACATACATACACACACACACACTTGCTAGATGCTATTCAGCAATAGCACCGATGGCCTTGATAAGGTGGCTGGATCGATATCACTGCAGTAACAAGCAGACCACTGAGATGTGTGTGTGTGTGTGTGTGTGTGTGTGTGTGTGTGTGTGTGTGTGTGTGTGTGTGTGTGTGTGTATGCATCCTGTGTGTAATCCCATGTTAAGCATGCTGTGTTTATTGAACTCGAGTAAATGCCATTGTTAGTCTAAATGTCAGACAGCTAATCCCCGCTCGGGCTCAGTGAATCCAGCAGCATGATAACATCTGATTATGTGCACTACCAGAACATGTAATATGTGTGTGTGTGTGTGTGTGTGTGTGCTTATGGCTGTATTCAGTGCTCACTCTCTGCTCAAACACACACAGTACAGGTGATAATAACTCTACTCTGCTTTATTGTGAAACTTCTTCATTAGTGGCTAAAATGTAGGCTGCCTCATGCAGCGGGTGTTTTTTTACTAACTCTCTGATGTTCCCTAACACTGCTCTAATTGTTTGGATGCCACTAACTAATGCAACATGTCACTGTGCAGTGAAACATAATGTGCACTTCTACTTCTGATTCAGCTGCATGCGTGAGCTGGAGGAAGAGAGATTTATTTGAAAATGTTAAGCAGGTTTGCAAAAGTCAATTTGAATCCATTTAGACTCATCTGAGACTGCAGAGGGTTGAATACATTCACCATCTTTCCACACTGAAGTTATTGTATGGAGTCACAAGCAGCATAATCACACAGAAATTTGGATAGAAAGCCAGTCTGATCTCACTGCTTCATTTCATTCAATTGTCTTTTATTGGATGCATCTATGAATACCTAAACATTTTCAAGCGTAGACCACAACAGTAAACAGTGAACACACCTGGGTTGGCTCACCTGCTGCTTTAAAAACAGAATGATGCATCAAAAATGCAAATATGTTTTTAGGGCTTTTTATAAAAATGCTGCTGTTCCTTGGCTTGAGACTGTAGAACCCTGCTGTATGTGAATTGCACTTGTTTTACTTAATAGTTAATATGTGTGTTGCACCGTGACCTTTGTTCTATGGAAGTGTTCAGTCATTGGTTTGTTTGCTTGATTGACAGCTGCAGGAGGAGGTGGATGGTCTGGCAGACCGGGTGGAGCTGGCCAACAATGCCTTGAAGGGAGACTGGTCCCGCTGGCAGGACAGCATGAGAACTGACCTCAAGTCAGCCTTTATGTCTACCGCCGAGAAGAACATGGAGTACTACGAGAAGGTGAGTTCCAGATTCTGATTTCAGTAGTAAAGGTCCTCTGGGGAGGGGAACACCAGGGCCACCAGTAACAGGCAGTAACAGTTGGACTCCCAAGTCATTTATGTTGGTATTTACGAGCAGTTTGATTTCAGTCATCGAGGACACAAACTCAAACAGCTGGAGAGTTGGCAACTTTCTTCCACATTTTTTTCCCTGTTAAAGGGTTTTTGTGGGCAAGTTTTTCCTCACTCGAACCGAGGGTCTAAGGACAGAGGGTGTCACTCCCTGTACAGATTGTAAAGCCCTCTGAGGCAAATGTACTTTGTGACTTTGGGCTATACAAATAAAATTGATTTGATTGATTTGAACTTCTGTCGTCTGTAATGGCGCCTTCACTCGGGCAATCACCTCATTCTCTTCAGTGTAGCACTACTGACACACCTGAGTCTAACTTTAACTTACTTTAAGTAGAAGTTAGTAAACTAATATGTAATACTTTAAACTGACTTTGATATTTATTGTCATACAGTGTAATGTCAGTAGTTTACAGGGACTGTCAGTCATGCAGGCTGTCCTGAGTTTGTCCAGATAACCATAGAGCGTAAGCTCAGTATTCGAACACCAACAACTGGGTCAAGCTCCAGCTCAAACAGGGGATTTCAATTTGTAGCAAATGGATATCTGAAAGAAATGGATAATGGAGATCCGGGCCAAGACTTCATCTGCATTAACAACTTGATACATGAGCATGAAGAGAATGATGGATTTTGGCTAATCTCTACAAACAGATATCACCATATAAAGACAGATAGAAATCGTGGTCATGGCTTTCAAGTTTGCATTCTGGGCCAATACGTCCAGCCTGTTGCAGGAGTCCATGTGGAGAGCAAAACAAAGACCCACTGTAACATAAGTGGCCAATGCTACTTGGACAAACAGAAACTGGAACGCTTCTGGTGCCAACATCTTGGTTGCTTGTCTACAGATTCATGCATGCATCTGCAGATATCTGTTTATTCTTTGCTGGGTAATCTCTATCTATGTTTGACCGTTAGTCATTTTTAGAATCAGCACAAAATACTGGCCGGGTTCATTTCCTTTTTAGAGGAATCTCAGCAGGAGAGGATTTAACCTGAGAGATTAGGATGGAGATACTAAAGGAGGAGAGTAGGAGAGTGAAACAGAGAAAAAGGGGAATCCAAGAGAGAGAAGTTGCGATGAAGAAGAGACAATCCCAGATCCAGATTAACGAGCAGGCAGCCCAGCAGAGACAGCAGGGAATTAGACATTAAAAAAGAACAACGGAGTCGGTTGGAAGGAGAGAGAGCAATACAGCAGGAGGAGAATGAGACAAGGACGCTCTTACAGTAACAATCATTTACTCTGGTAATAGGTTTTGTTAGTCATGCTGGAGTATAAGCATGCAGTTAGGACAGAGAGATGCTCGGGTGTATTTTGGTCCTGAAGGCTGGAGCTCTGCCAGCAGAGGGTGGTGCCGCTTTACATTTATTTCTCTTCAAACAACTTGCCTGTGGACAGCTCGTCAGATCTTGGATTTTCTGTGGAAGCCGTTGTTGCTTTTCCAACAGTTAAAGGCCTTTTAATAGTGAGCGAATTATCGAAACCACTCATCACACATGTCCTGCTTCCTGTTTAATCAGTAGATTTGAACGTTGTCTGCTTCTCAGCTCTTCTGTTGAAGCGGTCTTGTGGTGACTGTTTTACTTGACAGACTGCAGCTGTTAAGAGGTCCTGCATATCACTGGTAGATGTTTGGCAGCTCCGGAAGCATTTTGCCTTCATTTCAGCATAAAACTAGAAGAGATACAGACAGGAAATAAAGGGTGTAGGAGGAGCACAATAATGCCCATGGTTTCAGGATGACTTAGAAATGAACATATGGCTCTATGTTCACGTCCTTTTGGCTATGCCATGTAAAACATACTGTGAAAGAGCAACATAAATATCAGTTGATGTTGCTGAAAAGCAGAATTTTATTTCATTCAATCAGCCTTTCTTGTTTCAGTTTCTAGTACTGGTAACACACCAGAAGACTGGGTAGACAATTTTAAACAGTGAGTATAATAATAGGGTGTGTGTGTGTGTGTGTGTGTGTGTGTGTGTGTCTTTGTCATATTTGGGTTTTGTCTCCAGTGCCCTCTCTCTCCTGGCCTCTCCCTGCAGTAGCCCTGACAAAACCACTCATCACCCAGCACATTGGCCCCTGGCAAGCAAATGCAATACAACAAATGAGTACCGGTGTGTGTGTGTGTGTGTGTGTGTGTGTGTGTGTGTGTGTGTGTGTGTGTGTGTGTGTGTGCACGTCTTGTGTGTGTGAAAGAGAGATTTTTAGTAAATATGCTTCCTTTAGGGAACATTATTAGGAATCACTCTATTAATTTTCACTGCTATGCCGATGACACCCAATTATATTTATCGATCAAGCCTGAAAATCCAAGCATGCCTTATAATGCCTACAATGCCAACCTCAGAAACGTCAGAAACTCTCTTTCTAGAGACTTAGTTACTTTAGACGAGATCACCATCTTGGAGTTGTTTTTGATCAGATTTTATTCTTTAATGTCCACATAAAACAAATTTTGAGGACTGCTTTCTTACACTTATGTAACAACGCCAAAACCAGACGCATTGTATCTCAAGAGAGACAAGTTTGTCTCCATGCTAACAAAATAGCTTCTTGTCTGAAGGCTGGTTGGAAGCGCACAGATCAATCACCCTCTGGACGTATGTTCAATGACCAGGATATGAGGTGTCTGCACTGCCAAGTCAGTACATCTGCTTGACACAGCACAGCCACTCACTTGTCTTTTTAGCTCCGTGTTCTCTCTATTTATTAAGCAGCAGTGACCTCTGTAAGAGAACTGCAGTCAGTGGGAAAAGACAGAAACTCCATTACAATAACTCATGTACAGTTTGATATATAAGTTATGTTCTCTCCCTGTTTCGGCACTGCCTTTATCGTCCACTGAAATTAAAATGCTGGACATGTGGGCATGTATCTTGTCTAGCACCATAGCTTGTTTGACACGCTATCAAACACCCACTGAGGTTAAAAGTGCACTGCTAATGCTAACATTGGTTTGCCAGCTCAGTTGTAGCACACTGAGCCAACAAAACATTACATGTCTGTATGAATGTGTGTAAATCAGGGCAGTGCTAAAATAGAGCATGTCTGCTCAGCTCATGTTGTAAGGCCAAATATTGTGGTGAAGCATAAAATTGGTACATGGAGGATGATTTCCTGAGTTTTCTAAAGCAGGGTTATTATACCAGATTAACACATCAAATAGACTTTTCTTTGATGAGAGGTCGGCTATTTCCAGCGAGAGAATCCTTTACTGCGGTATCACACTGATACGAGTAACCTAAAATCAATGTTGTTTCGCCCTGTTTTTGGTGAGAACATCTTGTCTGAGAGTTCACATTTCAAGACAGTGTTTAGACAGGATTTAGTTCTGTGTGGTTGGTAGGATGATTTTAATATTGCATATTCACTGACTTCAATCCCATCCAGAGCATGTGTGTTTATGATTCTTCCGACCCCTTCCCCCAGTATTAATTACATCCCCAAATACCTGCTGGTTTTTGGCACACTTGTCAGTCCTCTGAGAATTCATTCCATCTGTATAATACCCAGTTGTTTCCAAATGTATTCAGGAGCTTTGCATATGAAAAGCAGCAGTTCCTGTTATTGACTTTTACAAATTTATACTCCATTTGCGCAGTGTCGGCTGTAATAAAAGAAAATGTATAAAGATTGTTGATAACCTAATGGATATACATTTTCACTGACATACAGTCTTCTTTGAAATCATATATTGTGATGGAAAAATACAAAATTCTTTAGAGCTAAAAGGTTTCATTTTATATCACATTGTTGGTTTATAGTGTATCCTTACACTTTCTGAAAATAAAGATTAAAAACAAGGTGTATTTTCTAATCTAGTGACTCTTTCATTGTAATATTGGATTTACAATGTTTTTGCTGGGTCAGAACCTTCCCGATACCTTCATGGTTTACATCCATGTTAGCTTGCTTGCAGTCCTCATGCCTGTCTTCATCAGTCCATTACCATGTTTCTTGGTACACTACCACTACAAACAGGGGATCCATAGAATAGCAGGTAAATTTATTTTTATTTTTTTTTCCACCCAGCTATCTAGCTATTTATTTCATTAGTCGGAAATTCATTGTTGGCCACCAATCTCTAGACAAAAACAGCACCACCAGCAGCACCCACAGCAAACATCAGCAGCATTGACTCACCCACCACACATCGCCACAGTTCTCCACATATTATAAGACATCAAGGCCTACCTAACGCGGCATTGGCATGTTTGTTTGGAAGTGGAAGAAGATGAACTTGAAAGGCCTGTTGAACCTGTCATAGGTCCAGTTGTTCATGCATTCAAGGCGATGTGTGTTGGAACCGAGCAGTGGTAGATGTGGAAGAAGTCATGGAGCCTGTGCTTTGGGTTAAAGAGCGAATCAGCAGCAAAACCTGGCAGTAATCAGTAGTGTGCTGAGTAATATGATGTCTGCTTACCATGGAGCATGGTCAAAATGAATGTTCCTTCTGTCCAAATAAGGCTTTATTTTGTTTTTATTAAAGCAGTCAAACTGATTTTTATCTCACTGACTTATATGGAAGAACTGATAAGTTGAACTGTACACAGCAAACCATTTGTAATGAATTTGAAATGCATTAAACCGGTTTACATTATCTTGACATAGCACACAGTGAGCAAATAATTCTACTGAAAGTGATTCCAAAGGATGACATCACTCTTTGCTATGTGCTGATATTGTTATTCAGGTGCAGATGTGGGCCAGTGTAGCCACGGGGCCTGTAAATGATTTATTAGAGTCGAGCACAGGGAGACGGCCTATGAGAATCTAATAAGACACCTGCACCTGGGAGGGTTTTATACCACCTATGTGGGGTGTGGAGGAAGACTAGGGAATGTGGGGGGATGAATGATGGTGGATTGAGGAAAATGGACTGAGGAGAGGAGGCATAAAAGAGCACAAAGAAGGTATAGTGGGTCAGTGTTGGGAAGGTTGGGGGAAACTTGGGAGGGAGAAAGCGCCTCAAAGATACAAGGAGCAAGGGGTGGGGGTGGGGTTTGAAGTGTTTGAACATAGATGGTATGAAAACTGATGAAGTCACACAGTGAAGTCCATCAAAGTCATACGTTCACTTGTTCCAGTTTTCCAAATGAGGGAATTTAGACATTTCCCCAGATTTCCAGTCACTATTCTTTGCACCATTTATTGACAAAATAAACATTGCTGGATAATCAAAACTGTTACTTGAAGCGCTTCTATGAGTAAGGCAATTTTGTCATGGCATCTTGACGGTTTAAAGACAGTTTTCAGTGCTTGACCACCACTGAGTCATCACTTTAACTTGTCCTTCTGACATTTATTCCCATATGACATGCATGAACCATTAACACAGACTGACAGAGGACCAGCCAGGGGAGGGTGTGAAGGGCATGGCAGGACAAACTTACCCTTACCTTACATGACCATTTTTATTTTTTGCTGTTGCTGCTTTGGCTCTGGACTCAATCAATTCTAAATATTTTAGTGCAAATAACAGCTGAAATAAGTGCCCTTTTTTAAACACAGGCGATACATGGCAGATTCACATCACAAACAAATTAACTTAAAGGATATAAACAAAAAACTTAAACCTGTTCAATGTCCTTGTTGCGCGTGAGAAAAACCAGCATATTTACTTTTTGAGGTTTGAGAGAGGATCGGAGTGGAGTTACAATATTTCCAGCGGCACTGAAAACTCTCTCTGATGGTGCACTTGTTGCGCAGATGCACATGTATTTTCGGGCGACTTTGGAGAGGAGAGGGAATCTACTCTGGTTGTCGCACCACCATGCGAGCGGGTCTGCACTGGAGTCGATGGGATCCTCCTGGAGATAGCGTGTGAGTTTGGTGTCGGCTCGAACTCTCTTGGGTATGGCTGCAAAGGTGATTGTTTGTGGCTTCAGCAGGTCTCCCAGGGTTTTTCTTTTAGCCACTGATGGCATCACTGTTTGCGCTGATGACTGCTGTACAGTAGCTGACGCACTGGCACTGCTTCCCCCGTCTTCTTCCACATCTAATATCTCCTCAATTAGCGCTCCCCTTGCCTCCTCCGTGTCTTCATCAAAATTCCTGCCCCAGTATCGAGGATCCAGCAAGCAGGCTTTTGCCAAAAGTTTCTGTAAGGCAGCTGATCTGTATTTCTCCTCCAAAACACTGCACATCTTGCACTTGATGTCTGAAATAAGAGTGGTGTCCTCATGTGATGGTTTTAAAACATCCTCACTGAGGAGTTTCAGGACGGGTTTGATGGATGAGACGGTGACATAAGTCTCACCAGAGAGCAGATCAGTAAATCCAGCGGCTGGCTTTAATGCTGAATTTATTGATTCCAAAACAGCAATGTCTTGCCAGCTGGGAATGAGATGCTAATGACGCCGATCATTCACCAGCACTCTTTTTATGGCTGTAGTTTGCTTTTCGTTTTAGTGTATTTTTCCTCAACAAAAAACATTTGAATCATCTCAGAAATGATTCGAGCAACTTTTAACTCAACTACATTATTGATTGTATATGTTTGATTTTATATGTTTGCATAATGAAAAAAAGAAACGGCTTATTATATTATATTAATAGGCTAACTTTACCATTATGAGTCCGTGCTGAGGGATTTGGAGCTCCACTTGCGCTTTCGCCAGATCTCTCCTCTTCAGCCAGCTCTGCGAGAACGCACCCACCAGTGAGTGACAGAGGCCCATTGCTCGGGTTGTGCGGTCTTTGAAACTTGCCATTGCATTTGTCACTGCAAATTATGTCTGAAGCAGTTCAGCCACATCAAGTCCATTTTTTTCACTGCTACGACAATGTTTGCCCCGTTGTCGGTGGTTATGCATGCCAACTTTTTCTCATCCAGCGACCACTCCTCAAATGCACTGTGGAGAGCCTCTGCAATATTGTCGGATGTATGATTCTGTGGCATGAACACCGTTTTGAGGCAGCGGGATTTTAGAGTCCAGACTATGGTCAGATAATGTACCGTTAGACTCATGTACGGTGTCATATTAACACTTGACCACATGTCAGTGGTGGCAGAAAAATAGTCCACGTCTTTGAGCTCACTCTGAACAGATGCTCTGGCTGCACAGTACATTTTCGGGACAGCAGTCTCTGAAAAGCAGGATGGTAGCTTGCTAGGTGAGACCTTAAATTTGATGTGTTTCCTTGCTTTATTTGAATTTTTTTTTAGGCAGATTTGACAAATTGCCTCATCTAAGTTAGCTGGTTCCCCCTTTTCATTTGGCTGAAAGCCAAAATGCTCCCAAAGGGGTGAAGTTACATTTGACTTTGGAACAAGCGCAGCTGCCATCTCTCCTGCTCTCACTGTAACGTGTCTGGTTACCTTGGTTACGCGGTGTCTAGCACAAATTCCATTTGGGCCTTCTTGTAAATTCAGCAAATTCTGAATATTAAAGTATTCACAATAATACACATGGTCTTTGCAAATGAGCATAATGTACATGTTTATTTTTATATAGGGCAGGGAAGTGAAATCTGATCACAAGTAGTGACCTGAGGCGCATACATAGAAGCATTTTAATGCCAGGTGTGAAGTGACATAGCTGTCCACTTGTTCTCAGGTCACCCAAAATGCATGGTAATACCAAGTCTAAGCAGGGCATTTGATCAGATCACTCTGACAACGGCTTCTGCCACACCTGACATCTGAAATCTGGTACCAGTTCAGAGAGACTTCATCGCTGTCAGGTGTAACTAACTAAGCATATTTAAGCTTTGGGTACTGACTGAAAGAATGAGGCTGGATGAAAATGGACGAGATTAGTTTCTAAATGAGGCTGCATAGACTTACCCTCAGGGAGATGATGAGGACCTTGGACATCTGTTGAATGAAGGCCATTGAGGTGGTTCATCAGGAACGGATCAGGATGATCCACAGTTGGGGAACTTGAACAGGTATGCCCAGAGCATACGTCTGGACTTCCCCTTCCTGGATGGAAGCTCTCACATGGATATACCATGTTTTAGAGAAGACAAAGGGGCCTTTTTGTACAGGATACAAGAATCCTTCTTGCAGGATACAGTAGAGAAGTATTTAAGGAGCAAAGTGGGATGTGTGAACTGTATGAACAGTGAATGTGCCTAAATGCTATTTCAGATTAGCATTTAGTGCTGCTCTGACCTTAGAGTAACTTTAGCCCATAACATATCCACACACATATACTAACCGTCTTCTTATAAGTGTTATATTAATGAAAAACCATAATGACATGGCCAGAGACAGAGAGGACGGTCGATGATAAAAGTGAGATGGTGTTTTAGAAGGACCAAGCTGAACATAAGAATGAGACTGTGTTCACTCTGAGACACTACGCTGAACTCAAGTGCTGCTATAGCATCGTAGTATGGACAAGAAACTAGAGCCTAATAGTAAATAAAATTCATGAATGTTTTATTTTTTTGTTAAGCAAAATTTAACTTTGATTGATCAACAGAAAATTTGACTATCATTTAATTGTTTAAGTAATTTTTCACTAACAAGGACCACGCCCGTACAGATGGAGTTTGAACATGTTTATTACAAGTGACGTTCGGGAAGCGTGGGTGGTAAGCTGTGGGAGGGTTTAGGGAAAGAGAGGGTGAGAGGGTTCGAGGGATGAAGGGATGGGGGTCGGAGGATGAGGGATGAAGGGAGGGAGGAAGGGGTGAGGGGAGGGAAGGCGAGGGGGATGAGGGATGAAGGGAAGGAGGGATGAGGCGGGACCATCGGCAGAGTGGTCCCGTGGTTGACCGGAGGGATCCTGGAAGGAACCTGGGGGATGGAGACTCTGAGTGGGGGAACCGTCTCTCTGCGACTCTAGGATTAGAGCCCCAAGAGAAAACTTCATGCGGAGAGAAGCGCGTGTGCATTTCGAATGTCGTTCAGGTCATCACGGACATAGGCTAGGTACGCGGTCGAGGCCCAGTGGCCAAGTATTTTGGTGATATTGTCGGGTATGCCCCGTCCGGAAGCGGTGGAGGCTGCTCCAATGCGGAAGGAGTGCCCCGAGTACGGCTCCGGGGGAATGCCGGATCGGAGCAGGATCTGGCGGAAGTGGCGTTGGAACCAGGAGCGCGCGGCTACTCTGCCGGTCTCTGAAATGAATGGAGGGTCTAGGGGGGAAGCTTGGCAGGCTAGGCGGGAGTTGATGTAATTGAGAACGGGTTCGTGAGGGCTCAAGGGCGAACTCGGTCGAAAGAGGTAGACTGGTTGAGGTTAGAATAGAAAGGCTAGGATTGAAAGAAGAGGGAAGGATGATGGGATGCATGTGCACGGGAAAAGAGTGGAGCTTGAGGGACAGTAGAGGAGGAGTGGGAGGCGGGAACCGAGAGTGTGCGGCTCGATACAACCTGGCCCTGGGTAAGGGCTGAATGAGAGGGCTGAGCCGAAGACGGTGGCGTGACGTCATCGTCGTGGCTACGGCGACAGCGACCCGGAAGTGGTGTTTGGCTCGTGGAGTTGTGTAGAAAGTTTCGAAGATGACGGAAAAGTGTGGCCTTTCTGTCGGAGTGGTGGAAGGGGATGTTATGATGAGTGAGAGACCGTTTCAGGCTGGCGACTGTCCAGTCGGCTATGCCTGTGTCTGGAGGGCGCACGGCGTGTTGCCCGGGTGAAATCGCCTCGGGGCGGTTCCGCCGGTCGCCGGCGCGTCTGGATCGGGAGCGGGTTGGAGAGGAGCGTCTGGAGTCGCCGGGTTCTCCCCCTGGGCCTGTGAGGTGGAGAAGGCCCGATGGCGTTGGAGCTGTCCGAGATGGATGATCTCAGACGCCGGCGGATCTGGACGACGGAGCGCGGCCGTGGTGGCTGCCCGGCGGGGATTACCGGCGACGGAGATGTTTCGGACACTTCGGGAGTGTTGGATATCTCTTCGAGCAGGTCGCTGTCGGAAGCATTAAGGGCGAGTGTTTCTTCCATGATGCGGATGTGACAGCAGCGCCAAAGAAGGAGTGGAAGGAAGAGGGAGTGCTTAAGTACATGGAGAACGGAAATTGAACGAGTACGAGGCGTGGCCCTTATTCCCGAACCCGGTTTATAAAACCCCATGTCAAGAAGAATCAGGGATCTACTGTATAACCAAGATATGCAGTGCTGGCAGATTCAATCCTGATAAACTCACATAGAAAACAGTCAGCCCACGTATTGATGCATGTCACACATTGCCACTGCGTGTTGCTCTTCAGACACTTCATGCATTAGATACTTTGCAATAATACCTGATATACTGATATAAATGGTAAAGCAGGCATTGTTGCCATTAAACATGGCAAAGAGAGTCACTGAGTGGTACACTTACTGTACTGTACTCTACATACTGTGGGGGTGCTGACCTTCAGTTCATGTGTGGATGTGACAAAGCTCCTGCTCAGTTTGATAACTTTTATCTGTAATATCAGGAATAATACAGTGCACTGCTGTAATGTGTGATTATACACTGTCTGGTGGAAATAGCACCTACAGTAATATTGTAATCGCAGTGGTCAGATTGCTGTGTGGGTGTAGCAGTGAACATGTGTACATATTTGCAATTCTATTAGCAGGTCTACGTGCAGTTTTTATCACAGTTGTTCCTTTTGCACAGTCTGCATATTGTTTGAAGACAGTGAAGTGACAGCCCATCAGTAACATCAGAAATATTCAAGCCAACACTTCACAATAACCAGCAGAGCCTGTCAGGCAAACACTCAGCCCACTCGCTTTAAAATGTCCATTCATTTAAATCACAAAGCTGCTGGTAATGATCTGTTGATTTAATTTATGGTGAGCGCTTGTCAGGTTCTTCTCGTGTTAGACTGTACGGATCAGGAAGTGGTGGGATCAGAGGAAGACCATTTAACACCGTGCATATTTTCATGCATCAAATTCAGACAAAAGCAGTTTGACCAGGACAGAGCGAGAATTTAATCATGGATTAAAAACTGAGATGTGGCTTAACTGTTGACATTGCCTCACCCAGTCCTCTCTACAGCTATGAATAATTAATTATTACAAGAGAGAAGAGTAAAAATATATGCATTGTTGAAGATGTGTGAAGTTAAGCATCCCCTGATGATATAGAAGGATGTGCTATGTGCTCGGGCTGAGCCCCCGGCAACGCTGGCTCAGTTTCAATATGTTATAATTTATGAGAAATAATTAGCTATAAACTGCAGCTTTCTTTACATAGAATATGTGAGTGATGGCTCAGGAAACCAAATTTCAGGTTATTGACTAAAGCTCATAGCCTCCAAATCCAACAGTTATTGAAGATGCAGTGATCATCATTCAGATGCAGGTTTGTGATGAGCTGAGTGTTCTGCCCTCACCGTGAATGGCAAAGGCAGAGCCTTGCAAGCATTGCCATGGTTACCTCATAGCAACAGGGACTGGAACTGATATAAAGGATGTTGCTTATATTTCAGGTCAACAAATATTTAATATTTTTCCACTGTCTGCTTGGACTAGTTGTTGAAGGGCAGTGTTGGTACTTTGGAACTGAATGTGCCAACAGCTTTGCCAGTATATTGCAGAATGAGCTATTAGACTTTCGACAAGTATCTCTTAGAACTCCATCATAGCACACAGTGTAACACAAACATGTATCATTCATCACACTGTAAGGATGAAAAAGATTTAGGTGTAACGTTTCTATCCTCATAACTGAAGCCTGACATCAGGTTTCTCATTTACCTCGTGTCGCTACAGTAGATACACACACTGGTTAACAGCAGTAATACTAAACACTCCACAAGGTAACTATTTTAAAAGAAAAACCCAGAATACATGAGTGCTAGTCAGATCATTGACCTTGTCTGAACCACCTCCCACACATCTTTCCAAAGGCAGTGTAGGGAGGGCTTCACCCAACAGTGTTTGCAACTGTGTGGAAGTATAGACGGGGTTAAAAATTCTCACTCTTCATGGAACTACTTCTCATGTAAACAACTAAGTGCAACTTCATAAATGCCTTTAAGGAGAGTTTGTCTTGAGCGTGTTCCATTTCCCTGTTTGTATGATTCATTGCATCAAGACAAGATGCAGGTGTACAAGAGCTCCGTTAAATGGACAGGAAATCCATCTGTACATGGTCGGCATTGATTTAAAGTCAAATTGAGTCTGCTTCACTGTGTGTGTGTGTGTGTGTGTGTGTGTGTGTGTGCGTGTGCGCGTGCGCGTGTGAGAGAGAGAGAGGTAGGTTGCAGTTTGTTCCTCTGCCATCTGTGTATGTTTGTCCTGATTCTCTGTGTTTACCTGTTCAGCACCGGTGGAGTCTGGGGGATAGCTGTGGGCTGATCAGACCGCTGCTTTCCTAATGAACCCTGTAATTAGAGCTTTAGCTTTAGCCCTGGGTCTGTGTGTCATCATGCATCAGGGCCATATGACTTGTTTGCACTCTTGCTCTTTTATAGGATACTTCCACTTTATTACAACTTGTTTACAACATATCCCTCAGGTATGATTATGTTGTACTAATCAAAGTAATTGATATATCTAGATCTGAAAACAGAAGCAGAAGAAACAGTCAGGTGATCTGGCCAGTTAACCTCAGCCATGTTCCGACCATGCAATCAGCATTTTAAACATTTCTAGGCCTTTATGGACGATGACCTCCTATTATGATAGTCAGCCATAGAAGACATTGTTTTTAAAACACTAAAGACAATGATGCTAATAATCCCTTTATTGACAGACAACTATTGTTACAAACTGTTTACAATGGACAACTTGGGTAATAAACTTGCCCTTGACCTCTGTTTCCCAAACCTGCCTGTTCATGATCCTGTCCTGCTGATCATCTTTTTAGTGATGTCATCACATTCCAAGATCTCAGCAGTTACTTTGGGCAACTGGTTTCTGGCAGCTTCTTCTTTTTATAGCTACAGCTAAATAACATAGGAAGTGCTGAGATCTCAGATTATGGCTTTATTGCTAAAAAATTATCCAAATGGGCAACGAGCCCATCTGACTGCTCGTTTTTCTTGCCAAGCACGTTTTTTATATGATGATTTATCAAATCAAAAATCAAATCAATTTTATTTGTATAGCCCAAAGTCACAAAGTACATTTGCCTCAGAGGGCTTTACAATCTGTACAGGGAGTAACACCCTCTGTCCTTAGACCCTCGGTTCGAGTGAGGAAAAACTTGCCCACAAAAAACCTTTAACAGGGAAAAAAGGTGGAAGAAACCTCAGGAAGAGCCACAGAGGAGGGATCCCTCTCCCAGGACGGACAAACGTGCAATAGATGTCACGTGTACAGAACAAATCAACACAAACATACTGTACAATTACAATGAATGATAAAATGACAATGAATCACAATGAATTATAAAATTATTACAGTAGCAGATATGGTAGCAATAATGACAGCAATAATATGTGTAGTGAACGTCGTGCACTACACACAAGACACAAGTCTTAAGTCTACTCTTAAAAGTGTTGACCGTGTCTGCCTCCCGAACCCAGAAAGGTAGTTTGTTCCACAGAAGAGGAGCCTGATAGCTAAAAGCTCTGGCTCCCTATCTACTTTTGGAGACTATAGGAACCACAAGGAACCCAGCGTCCTGAGAGCGCAGTGTTCTAGAGGGGTAGTAAGGTATTATGAGCTCTTTTAGATATGATGGTGCCTGACCATGAAGAGATTTGTAAGTAAGGAGAAGAATTTTAAATTCTATTCTAGATTTAATAGGTAGCCAATGCAAGGAAGCCAAAATGGGAGAGATGTGATCTCTGATCTTGGTTCCTGTCAGAACACGTGCAGCAGCATTCTGAATTTATATGAGAGGTTTGCCATTGTCACAGTTGAAGTTTAGAATGTGTCATCAAACATATTTTACAGGAAGAGAAATGAGAGAGATTTAAACATACTCAAACATTTGACCAAGGCATAGAAAATGACTGCAGGGACACAGAGTGTGAATGTGTCTTTGATCCCAGAGAGCTGAAAGAAATCCAGAATCCAACTCCAGTACAACACTGTGAATTCTTCCTGTGTGTAAACTAGAATTGAATCAGTCCTGTTTCTCTCCACACTTTCTGGTTTTGTCAGACGAATGTGCTACAGTTTCCTTGTTTATTGGCTTTCTCGGGACTCTTTCTTAAACAAGGCTGCTCAGAGTCGACAGCCTGTTAAATCCCATCTCCTTGGAAAGATTTAGCGTTCCACTGGAACATCTGAATCTGCTTTTTTACAAACACTCTTGGTGTTATATATGCCTCTGTGTTCTATGTTGTGCACTGAAAACTAAAGCAAAGAAGTGTTCATAATGCTGCTCTGATTAGCTATTCATTCTGTAAAGTTTGTCTTAAAAACAAAAAGGATGTGCACATTTTGGAGAAGATGTTTTGAAATCTCTGGCCTTGCAGGAAGTGCTATGCAAACAAATGTCCTCTTATTTTTGTTTGTGTCCACAATTTATTATTTTTTGTAAGTACCCATTTGATTTCTGGGATGCACCAATGTTTTCTGATTCTTCTCTTTGCTAAGTGAAAATTCAAGTTCAAGTGGTTGAGAGTGGACACAGAGAATATATATATATATATATATATATATATATATATATAGAGTACCCCATTGACGCACAACCCAGACATCAGTACCCTCAGGAAGATGAAGAGGTCCAGGAACAGATGGGTGTGGAGATAGCGCCGAGCAGAAGCACACTCGCTAGGGCCGGGATGGGGTGGGGCCACCAGCGGCGCTCAGGCGGGGGTTTCATGCGGGCGTAATCCTGGAGGGCTGGTCCCGGGGCTGCCGGTGGAAGTCAGTAATGAGCTGAGGGTCAAGGATGGAAGCGGGCGGGAGACCCCAGACCATCCTCGAGCTGACAATGGACCATAGTCCCTCCAACTTCAACCAGATACTGGAGTGCCCCCCCCACAGGCGACGAGGCGGAAACCGCGAACCGGGGTAGGAGGGGCGCCATTGAAAAGGCGAGGTGGCGGAGGAGTCCGGGGTAGCAGGAATCAAGGGACTCTCCCAGAAAAGGCTTGATTTTTTGAGACATGGAATGTGGGGTGTAACTCGCATTGGACCTGGGAAGCTTGAGGCGGACTGCAGCGGGTTGATGAACCTTCTGAATTTCGTAGGGGCCGATGAACGTGGGTGCAGTTTTCTTCGAGTCGCCCGGAGTGGTAGGTCCCCGGGTTGACACCACACCTTCTGTCCCACTTATAAGCAGGAGCCGAGGTGCGGCGACGATTGCCAGGATGTGTGTAACGGCCCACCGACCGAGGAGAGTGGATCTGGCCTGGGACAGGTGAGGCGACACCGGCGGATGAAAGCCTGTACAGAGGGGCAAGAAACCTCCCTCTCCTGGGCGGGAAATAGGGGTGGCTGTATCCATAAGCACACTGAAAAGGGGAGAGACCAGTGGGAGGAGCTGAGGAGTGTGTTATGGGCATATCTACCAGAGCAACTGCTGCGGACCCAGGAGGGGGGTGACCTGGAGACCATACACCCGGAGAGCACCCATCTCCTGGTTGTTTCCGCTCCGTCCTGGCCGTTAGATGAGGAGTGAACCCGGATGACAGGCTGCCGGGTGGCCCCGATGAGAGAGCAGAACCTCTCCAAAAACCGAGGAGAACTGCGGCCCTCGGTCAGAGACCACATTGACGGAAGACCATGGAGCCGGAATATGTGCTGGAGGACCAGTTCAGCAGTCTCTTTGGCTGAAGGGAGCTGGGCAGGGGAATGAAGTGGGCCATCTTGCTAAACCGGTCTACCACGGTAAGGATAGTGGTGTGTCCTAGAGATGGTGGTAGACGTCACAAAGTCCAGAGATATGTGGGACCAGGGACGATGGGGAACGGAAGCGGGAGCAGGTGACCAGCAGGACCTGGTGGGAGGATTTGTTCCGGTTGCAGACAGGGCAGGCCTTGACAAACCCCTGGGTGCCAGGTCCAGGGAGTCCCACCAAGAACGCTCTGAAGAACCTCCTTGGTCTCTGGATCCCTGGATGGCAGGTGAGGTGCGTGTTGTGGGCCCACTGGAGCACCTCAGAACGGAGGTGGGCCGGGACGAAGAGCCGGTTGGGAGGACAGCGCTGGGACCTGGTTGCTCCTCCAGCGCCGTCCTAACTCTCTCCTCAATCCCCCATGTAATGGCGGCGGCCAGGCAGAGGGGGCGTTTCCTGAGGGACAGTTCAGAGGTCGGACTCACCAGTACATCCCTCGCTACTGGTGAGACCTGGCTTTTTGCTGGACACCTGGAGATGAAGTGTCCGTCTTGTCCACAGTACAGACATAGTTGTGTCTTTGACGACGCTGGCGTTCCTCTGGTGACAGAGTGGTTCTGCCAACCTGCATAGGTTCTGAATCTCCCCTCTGAGGTTCAGGCCGGGAAGAAGGATACCTCCAGTACTGACGGAACTGGGAAGGAAGAGGATGCCCAAACCGTCCTCGCTGTCTCTCTCCCCGCCTGGCCTGGATGCGTCGGTCCACCCGCCGTGGGTGGTTCGATGAGCTCATCCAAAGTGGCAGGAGATCATATGACACCAGCTCGTCCTTAACATACTCCTCAACCCCTGTAGGTAGGCGTCGCACTGGGCCTCGGTGTTCCATTTACTCTGGCGAGCCCTGGTGCGAAAGTCAATAGAGTAGTCAGCCACGGAGCGGTCCCCCTGGTGGAGGTTCAGGAGACCGCCCATAGCATCTGGACCCTGGGAATGTGGGCCAAAAACCTTCCGGAGCTCAGCAGCGAAGTCTCGAGGAGCTGCAAGCAGGAGTTTGACGTTCCCATTGAGCGGTTTCCCCACAGGCGGGCCTCCCTGTGAGGTGATTAATGGTGAACGCCACTTTGGGCTCCTCAGACGCGAATGTGTGTGGCTGCAGGGCGAACAGGATTGAGCAGTTCGTAATAACGGATTACAGACCTCTGGGTTCCCCGCATAACGTCCGGAGCCCCAACTCGGGGTTCAGAAACTGGACCAGGTGGCGTTGGTTGGAGTACGGCACAGGCGCTGTTGCAGGTAGGTTCGGACCATATTCTGTGAGAGCACCAGTGAGCTGCTGGATCTGTGAAGCTAATGGCCGCTAATGTCTGCCTCCTGGTTAGCGGCAGCCTGTTGTTAAGTGACAGTAGCCTGGAGTACCCTCGGCTGCGGTGGAAGCAAGCAATGCCTCGTGTTGCTGGAGAATGTTCTCCACCCTCTCCAGGCGTAGCTCTGGCGAAGCGGTGTGTGCTGGGTCCATGCTGTGGCCAGATTGTACTGAAACGGGCTTGTGTAGGACCCAAATGCAGCACAACAGCAAGGGATACTTAGTAAAGTTCTTTATTGAGGAACTCACAGCAGGCGATATGGCAGGTGAAGAAGAGGAATAAGTCCTGAGTCAATCGGAGAGTCTGTGGCGACGAACTGGAGCAGGGGGACAGACTGCCCGGGGAAACCTCCAAACAGCCAGGGAAACAGGCAGACAGACACCAGAAACACTGAGGCAGAACTCGTGGTCGGGGACGAAAAGCTGAGGTGATTACCAGGGCAGAGACAGACGAGCAGGTCAAAGGCAGGCAGGGTCGGCAACGGGAGATCAGTCCGGACAAAAGTGCTGGAAAGACTTGCGTGACGCGAAGAACAATCTGGCAAAGAGTGTCTGGAGGTAGGTGCTTAAATACAGGGTTGATTACTGATGAGGAGCAGGTGTGGGAGGCGGGAGAACCATGGTGACTGATGGAGGCGGGGCTGACAGGTGAGTGGAAAGTTACTGGTGCAGGTAAGTGGGAAAAGCAAGCAGGGGACCGGAGTGGATTGTGACAGCATTAATGTTCGAAAAAGGGCGGAAAATGAATAATAACTAGAAAATTCCCGCAGAAATTTTGAGAGTGACGAGTGGGCTGTTGCCGGGGGTCTGTAGTCAAAAAGCACACCTCAAATAGTCATTTTTAACATGTTTTAGACACAGGAGCAATTACCATGTCTTTAATATTTTAGTGGCTTAGTGGCTAATATCCACTAAATCAGCATTAGCCACTAAGCCCCTAAAAATTAAAAACATGGCAATTGCTAACATGCTAATGATAATTGCTAGTGCGTCATGTTAGCAATTACCATGTCTTTAATTTTTAATGTCTAATGTTAATTAGTATATTAGCATTTGCATTAATTTTAGCATTGGCCGCTAATGTTACCAATTAGCATGTCTTTACAGCTAGCGCTAATGCGCTAGCTTCTCTGCTGTCTCTGACACGCTAACAATTAATATTAGCATGTTAGCATTAACATGTATTCTTAGTGAAAATGAGTGGCTAGCTTAACTTGCTAGCAATTAACATTAGCATGTTAGCATTAGCATGTTAGCAATGAGCATGTATTTAATTCTTAGTGGCTAAGAGTAATCAATAAGCATTGGCAGGTTACCGTTACCAGCGTAGCATTACCATGTTAATATTACCATGTATTTAATACTTAATGGCTAATGTTCATTGTTAATGCGCTAGCTGCTCTGCTGTCATTGTCTGTCATTTTAGACAGACAACGCGCTAGCAATTATCATTAGCACGTTAGCTTTAGCATGTTAACAAGCAGCATGTATTTGGTTATTAGTGGCTATGGCTAATTGCTAGCGCTGACGTGCTAGCAAATAGCTTAGCATGTTAGCAGTTGTCATGTAATAAATTCTTAGTGGCTAACATTAATTGCTAGCATTGACCATTTGCAGTAATTTTAGCTTTGGCCGCTAATGTTAGCAGTTAGCATGTCTTTACAGCTAGTGCTAACGCGGTAGCTGCTCTGCTGTCTTTGGCGCACTAACAATTAATATTACCATATTAACATTAGCATGTATTCTTAGTGACTAAAAATTATGGGCTAGCACTGACGTGCTAGCACTTAACATTAGCATGTTAAACATTAGCATGTTGGCAATGAGCATGTATTTAATTCTTAGTGGCTAATAGTAAGTAGTAAGCATTAGCAGGTTACCATTAGCAGTTTAACATTAGCATGTTAGCATTGGCATGTATATAATAGTTAGTGGCTAATGATAATTGTTAACACGCTAGCTGCTCTGCTGTCATTATCATTTCAGACAGACAACGCACTAGCAATTAACATTAGCATGTTTACATTAGCATGTATTCTTAGTGACTGAAAATGAGTGACTAGCATTGACGTGCTAGCAATTAACATTAGCATGTTAACATTAACAGGTATTTAATTCCTAGTGGCTAATACTAATTAGCTTTACCAGGTTAACATTAACATGTTAACAATGATCATGTATTTAATTCTTAGTGGCTAATAGGGATGTAACGATACACTCAACTCACGACTCGATTCAAGTCACGATTTTTTGTTCACGATACGATTTTTTCACGATGTTTTTTAAATCAAAATGAGCTACAGACAAATTATGACCAAATAAAAAATCTTTTATTTGTAGGAAAAAAATCTCTCTTTACAGAAACTCTCAAACAGTTTGTGTTCTTATTAGGGCTGCCAGCAAGCAGTTGATCTGACCATTACCTTTCAGCTGAAGTATGAGCTAACTGAAAATAAAAACAACAAGATGATAGCTCATTTACCCTTTAATGAGAGTCCACGGCCCCGGGAAACGGCGAGGTCCGGGTGCTGTAAACGCAGAGCCGGTCGCGGCGCACCACCTCGGAGGAAATGTGAGGCGCGGCAGTGGAAGCTGCAGCCACAACGTAACCTATTTCTAATTAAAAAAAAGACGAAAAAGAACATATCCTACTTCTCTCTTGCATTCGCCAAATCGCGATTCATTTTTTCTGTCAACAGATGCGAGTCGTCACGCATTTGTAGCGATTTTAATGTGTCACGATGCATCGTTACATCCCTAGTGGCTAATGCTAATTAACATTAGCAGGTTAACATTAACATGTTAACAATGATCATGTATTTAATTCTTAGTGGCTAATGTTAATTAACATTAGCATGTTAACATTAGCATATTAACAAGTAGCATGTATTGATGACAAGTGTCTTGCTGATTGGAGCGGGCATGGCACTGATTCATCGAGGCATGCGGAAAATGCTGGCAGCCGTGCACAGCCCCATAAAGCTGCCGGCAATGATTGAAGCACTGAGCATAGCTGTCGGGAATCTGAATGGGGCCGTGAACCGGAATATGGATAACATCGCAGTGCTGGAACGCAAAGTGGACAACATCAT
>NW_020853101.1:55649-86499 GCF_000972845.2 Larimichthys crocea
GATATATTAGGGCTGTCATCGATTAAAAAAATTAACTAAAAAAATTACATATATGACAGACTCTCCTTTAGTTAGGATAGATCAAGACATATATACAAACTCTCCTTTAGTTAGGATAGACATAGACACATAGACGCCTCATTGAGCAGGTTGGTCCGTTGCTGCGATACGTTAACCTGTCCGCCAATATGGATGTGGCAGATCTGCCCGTAAACTAATACAAGCAGGCCGTTTTTAGCTGTGGGCAATGTGGGCGACCGCCCAGGCGCAGTCTCCGTGAGGGCTTTAAGTTAATGCCTCTTATACACCCATTCACACCACACTAATTATCTGGGAAACAAAGCTACACTTTGCCACATCCAAAATGGCGGCCGCCACCGAAAGTAAACAAAACCGTGTTAATTGCATAATTTTTTTAACGCGTTAATTCTTTAAAATTAATCGACAAAATTAACGCGTTAATTTTGACAGCACTAATATATAATATATATATATATATAATACTTTATTTATCCCAAGCTGGGAAATTATAGTGCAGCAGCAGCATTACACAAAGTGACAGTGAAAACATAAGAATAAAAATATACTATGAAGCAAACAACATACATAATAACAAATAAAATATCAAAAAAGCAATAGTAAATACGATAAAATAAATATATTGTACAGAGGTATAACAGCAGTTGGCAGTGTTATATTACAAAGTAGGGAGAAATGGAGGTGACGTGATGTAGATTATGACCAGCTGTTTTATACAGTGTATGCATGTGGCAGGAAAGATTTCTGTATCTGTCCCTTCGACAGCAGCCTGTGGGAGAAGCTGTTCCGCTGTCTGCCACTGTGGGTGGAGAGGATGCTGCTCATTGTCCATGATGGAGATAGTTTATTCAGCGTCCTCCTCTCCACCACAGTCTCAGAGACTCAGTCTCAGTCCAAAAGAACAGAGCCAGCCTTCTTGATGATCTTTCAAGTCTGTTGGTGTCGCTGGCTCTGATGCTGCTGCCCCACAAACAAACAGCAAAAGAATATTGCACTGGCAACAAAAGACTGGTGAAGATCTCCAACATCTTGCTGCACACTTGAAGGATCTCAGCTTCTCAGGAAGTAGAGTCTGCTCATCCCTTCCTGTACACACCTCGTGTTAGATTTCTGTCCAGTCTGTTTCGATCACCACTCCGAGGTATTTGTAGTCCTCCACCTCCTCCCCTCTGATCCTTAGTGGCTGTGAAGGCGTCTTCTCCCCTGAAGTCATCACCATCTCTCTGGTCTTGTTGATGTTCACCTCAGTGGTTCTGTTCGGACCCTCTACAAACTGTCTATCAGTGGTCCCTGTACTCCCCACTCCTCACCATGCTCCTATACAGCCTATACCAACTGCCCAGACGGACAACTGTGGCCGGCCTGTCAAGTAGTAGTAATCCAGGAGATCACTGCGTCGTCAACACCCATCACCCGCAGCTTCTCACCCAGTAGCAGAGGCTGAATGTGTTGAAAGCACTGAGAAATCAAAGAATGTGATCCTCACGTGCCTCCCCCACCATCCAGATGCATATGGGCGCGTTGCAGAGGTAAATGATGGCGTCATCGACTCCTAAAGGGGCTGATAGGCAAACTGCAGGGGGTCCAGAAAGGAGCCCGTCTCTCCAGGACTTTCATCACATGGGTGTGAGGGCGATGGTCTGTAGTCCGTGGTTCGGATGGCCTCGGCTTCTTGGGGACTGGAACCAGGCAGGACATCTTCCACAGCTTTGGGATCTTCTCTGACTCAGGTCAGGTTAACAGATCAGTAAGGAGACAGCGGCTAGCACAGGTCTTCAGGATCCTAGGAGTGATGCCATCAGGGCCTGCTGCCTTTCGCTGGTTCAGTCTTTCCAGCTGCCTCTTTACCTGGCCTGTAGTCACCGTTGGGTGGTTGATGTTTTGTGTCCTCAGTGGGGGGGGGGTGAGAGGGGGGGCAGATGGGGAGGTGATGTGCAGGGGAATGCTGGGGTGTTTCCAGCCTTTGGGACAGTGTGGGTGTGTGGGGGGCAGGGGGTGTCTGAGAGGTGGCAGGAGGTGAGCTAAACCTGTTAAAAAACTGGTTGAACTGGTTTGCTCTGTCCAGGCTCCCTGATGTCTGCCTGTCCTTCCCCTTCATCCCGTGAGTGCTTCATTCCCGTCCACACATCCTTTCACTGTTTTGTTGGAGTTTGGCTTCCAGCTTCCCCTGTAGTTCTCCTTGCTTGTCCTCAGCATATCTCGGAGTTTGTGCTGCACTTTCCTCTGCTCCTCTCTGTCTCCAGACCTGAAGTCCTTTTCTTCTCGTTCAGAAGTGCCTTCAGGCGCTGGTGATCCAGGGCTGTTGTTGGAGAAGCAACAACGGTCCGGGCGGCATGGTGGTGTCCTCACAGAATCTGATGTACCCAGCAATGCAGTCAGTCATGTCATCAATGTCCTCCCCATGTGGCCTCACAGAGTACATCCCAGTCTGTCGACTCAAAGCAGTCCTGCAGTGCTTCTGTGGCCTCAGTGTCCACTTCCTCACTGTCCTGGTTGTGTTTAGGTTGTCTTCTCACTAGAGGGACATACCTGGGAGTCATCATGACCAAGTTGTGGTCTGACTGCCGAGAGAGACTATGAACCGGAACATGGTCACCATTACAGGATCGATGGAAAACATCAAGAACAACCAGGATATGGGCTACATCATGGAGAAGCTGACAGTTATGCAAAGGCAAATGGATCGTTTTGGAGACCAAGCTGGCTAAGAGAGCCTGTAGCAGATAACGAAGCTACGGGGCCCCAAGACCAACAAATTCCAATCTTATCTTGACCTCCCCACACCTGCAGAGCCTTGGCCAAGGCCTCTGCTGGAATAACAACTCCCCCGGAAGATCACTACAGCGAGACGCTCTTTGCCCTACTACCCCATCTCCCACTGACACTTGTTGACTGTTCTGCCATGGCCTGATCAAGGCTGTCTCCATAGCAACTGCCATGCCATCGCCATAACATCTGCAGATTGAGACTCCACGATTACAGACAGGGCGGGACACGTCTCCAGGCTTACGCACACATGCACAGACTTACAGATATGCTTTCACTGTCCTACCCCCATCCCCCCGCCTTCACCGCTTGTTCCCCCCAGCCTGACAAGGCGGGTCTGTGACCAGCGCCTCCTGGCTGCAGGACCGGATGGCTGCGTGTCTGGGCTGGGACTACTCAAACCACCCATCCCCTATCCCCTGGTTGCTAGTGATGTGTCTCATGTTGTAGAGTGTACTGTATATGTGCTATAACTGCTGAGGTGTTTTTGTCCTGCCCCCAGATTGTTCTCCTGACTTCAGGAGTACAGTCTGTGGGTTGTTCTTTTTTTCTCCTCCCCTCTCCCCATGTTGTATCCCCTTTTCTTCTTCTTCCTTTGGCTACCAGACCCTGTCCTGTCTCCCCCACTTGTCTTATTACATGTATTACTGTATGGACAGACTGGTTTGAAATTTCGTTGTACTGTACTTGTACTGTTACAATGACAAAATAAAGCCCCTGATTGATTGATTTGGTTATTAGTGGCTAATGCTAATTGCTAGCGTTGACGTGCTAGCAATTACTATTTGCACTAATTTTAGCATTGGCTGCTAATGTTAGCAGTTAGCATGTCTTTACAGCTAAGGCTAATGTGCTAGCTGCTCTGCTGTCTCTGTCGGCCATTTTACACAGACAAGTTCAAATGAAGCCAATAACTGCTCAAATGGCCACTGGGCTTCTGCAACTGTTGTCAGTTGGAACGGCAGTTGAAAATCCTGACAGAGAGAGAGGGAAAATGCTGAGACCAGCCCTCGAAGAGGAGGGCTCTATGGCCAAACCGTATTTCCAATCATTGAACCGACATAACTGGGGGCATCGCATGCCCTTCCTGATCGTTTTACATAGTTATTTTGTGTCGATAAATGAAGAAACGTGCCCTCAGGAGCAAGAGAGAGAAACGTTACTTCTGCCTTCCTTAAGAAAATTTCCCTCCTTTTTTAACATGGGAGTGAATGAGGCTGAGGATGGGAGTACTCGATCAGTTGGCCTGTATGGAGCCAAAACTATAAAAGAGACAGCTTCAACAGTGTTATCACTGCGATCACCTCGAATTTTCCTACATTTGAGGGGATAATCATGTCTGTAGTGGGGCATTTGAGGCCACGGTAGTCGAATACGTTTTATTTTTTCACTGATTTTTCTCCCTGCTCCTCACTCAAGCTGATGATGTCATCCACTCTAGCTCAAACATTCCGCCACATACACACCCATTATAAACCCAGAAATTTGACTAAAAACCTGCTCAACTTTGAGCCTTGATAGTTTAAAAACGGTAAAAGCTGTCGATGAGTGTCGTGAATCCCTGAAGATAAGGGAAGCATACCTCCGTTTTAAAGTTCAAATGCAGTCTCTCGGTTAAAGTATGCCAGAGCAGTTCATTGTTGAAAATGTCTGTTGAAATGTACTTTTTTTCAGGCCTCCCCAGTCATTCCCTATGGGAAATTTTTCGCAGTTTTTCCAGAATAAATTCGCGAAAAACACGCGAATCTCTTAGAAAAGTAATAGCACTCGATTCGGGATCAAGACGCACGTTTTGATATATAATTTGTTGGGGTCCTCTCATGGCACAAAAGAGCTTGCTAGCTCTGGGAGTAGTTGACGAGTGTCGTAGGCACTCCCGCAGAAATTTTGAGAGTGACGAGTGGGCTGTTGCCGGGGGTCTGTATTCAAAAAGCACACGTCAAATAGTAATTTTTAACATGTTTATTTAGACACAGGAGCAATTACCATGTCTTTAATTTTTAGTGGCTTAGTGATAGATAGATAGATAGATAGATAGATAGATAGATAGATAGATAGATCAAAGGTATATACAGAAAATTGGCAGTGTTAATATTTACAAAGTAGGGAGAAATGTGAGGTGACTGTAGATTATGACCTAGCTGTTATTATACAGTGTGATGGCATGTGGCAGGAAAGATTTCCTGTATCTGTCCCTTCGACAGCGGAGCTGTAGCAGCCTGTGGGAGAAGCTGCTCCGCTGTCTGTCCACTGTGTGGTGGAGAGGATGCTGCTCATTGTCCATGATGGAGAATAGTTTATTCAGCGTCCTCCTCTCCACCACAGTCTCAAGAGACTCAAGTCTCAGTCCAAGAACAGAGCCAGCCTTCTTGATGATCTTTTCAAGTCTGTTGGTGTCACTGGCTCTGATGCTGCTGCCCCAACAAACAGCAGCAAAGAAGATTGCACTGGCAACAAAAGACTGGTAGAAGATCTCCAACATCTTGCTGCACACGTTGAAGGATCTCAGCTTCCTCAGGAAGTAGAGTCTGCTCATCCGCTTCTTGTACACAGCCTCGGTGTTAGATTTTCAGTCCAGTCTGTTGTCGATCACCACTCCGAGGTATTTGTAGTCCTCCACCTCCTCCACAACCTCCCCTCTGATCCTTAGTGGCTGTGAAGGCGTCTTCTTCCTCCTGAAGTCAATCACCATCTCTCTGGTCTTGTTGATGTTCAGCCTCAGGTGGTTCTGTTCGGACCACTCTACAAATCTGTCTATCAGTGTCCTGTACTCCCCCTCCTCTCCATCTCCTATACACCCGACAACAGCTGAGTCATCAGAGAACTTCTGCAGGTGACATGACTCAGAGTTGTGCTTAAAGTCGGTGGTGTATAAGGTGAAGAGGAAGGGAGAAAGCACAGTCCCCTGTGGAGCTCCTGTATCACTGACCACCACATCAGACAGCCCACTGCCCAGACGGACAAACTGTGGCCGGCCTGTCAAGTAGTCAGTAATCCAGGAGATCACTGCGTCGTCAACACCCATCACCCGCAGCTTCTCACCCAGTAGCAGAGGCTGAATGGTGTTGAAAGCACTGGAGAAATCAAAGAATGTGATCCTCACTGTGCCTCCCCCACCATCCAGATGCATATGGGCTCGTTGCAGCAGGTAAATGACGGCGTCATCGACTCCTAAATGGGGCTGATAGGCAAACTGCAGGGGGTCCAGAAACGTCCTCACCTGTGGCCTCAGCTGGGCTAGGACCAGTCTCTCCAGGACTTTCATCACATGGGATGTGAGGGCGATTGGTCTGTAGTCCGCTGGTTCGGATGGCCTCGGCTTCTTGGGGACTGGAACCAGGCAGGACGTCTTCCACAGCATCGGGACCTTCTCCTGACTCAGGCTCAGGTTGAACAGATGTCTCAGTACAGGAGACAGCTGGCTAGCACAGGTCTTCAGGATCCTAGGAGTGATGCCATCAGGGCCTGCTGCCTTTCGCTGGTTCAGTCTTTCCAGCTGTCTCTTTACCTGGCCTGTAGTCACCGTTGGGTGGTTGATGTTTGTGTCCTCAGTGGGGGGAGGTGAGGAGGGGGGGCAGATGGGGAGGTGATGTGCAGGGGAATGCTGAGGGGTGTTTCCAGCCATTTGGGACAGTGTAGGTGTGTGGGGGGCAGGGGGTGTCTGAGAGGTGGCAGGAGGTGAGCTAAACCTGTTAAAAAACTGGTTGAACTGGTTTGCTCTGTCCAGGCTCCCTGATGTCTGCCTGTCCTTCCCCTTCATCCCTGTGATGTGCTTCATTCCCGTCCACACATCCTTTACACTGTTCTGTTGGAGTTTGGCTTCCAGCTTCCTCCTGTAGTTCTCCTTGCTTGTCCTCAGCATATCTCGGAGTTTGTGCTGCACTTTCCTCTGCTCCTCTCTGTCTCCAGACCTGAAAGTCCTTTTCTTCTCGTTCAGAAGTGCCTTCAGGACGCTGGTGATCCAGGGCTTGTTGTTGGAGAAGCAACATACGGTCCGGGCGGGCATGGTGGTGTCCTCACAGAATCTGATGTACCCAGCAATGCAGTCAGTCATGTCATCAATGTCCTCCCCATGTGGCTCACAGAGTACATCCCAGTCTGTCGACTCAAAGCAGTCCTGCAGTGCTTCTGTGGCCTCATGTGTCCATTTCCTCACTGTCCTGGTGTGTTTAGGTTGTCTTCTCACCAGAGGGACATACCTGGGAGTCATCATGACCAAGTTGTGGTCTGATCTGCCGAGGGGGGGAGGGCTGTGACGTCATATGCATCACTGGCGTTGGCATAGAGAAGATCCAGTGTTTTATTGTCTCTGGTGGGGCAGTCGATATACTGGTGAAAGTTATTTAAAGTATTGTTCAGTGAGGCATGATTAAAATCACCTGTAATAACCATGAATGCATCCAGGTGTTCAGTCAGTAGTTTAGCGGCGGTGGAGCTGATGACTTCACAGGCTGCTGCTGCATCAGCTGACGGGGGGGATGTAAACAGCGACAACAATGGTGGACGTGAACTCCCTCGGTAGATAATACGGGCGCATTCCCACAGCCAGCAGTTCAATGTCCGGGTTACAGAGACGTTCCTTCACCTTCACATGTCCGGGATTGCACCACCTCTCGCTCACATACAAAGCAAGTCCGCCGCCCTTCTTCTTCTGACATTTGGAAAAGTCTTTGTCTCCCCGTATCAGACTGTAGCCTGGAACCTCAACGCTGCTGTCCGGGATGTGCGAGTGCAGCCATGTCTCACTGAAGCAAAAGATGCTGCACTCACGGTATTCCCTCTGGGTCTTCACTAGCGCTGCCAGTTCGTCCGTTTTATTCCACAGAGACCTCACGTTTCCCGTTATGATCGCCGGGACTGCTGGTTTGTGTCTTCTCCTGTTTTCCCTCCGTTTGGCTCCAGACCTGCAACCCCGGCGTCTCCTCCGTAACTCCTGCGGGACCACAGGCCTGTGTCCCGGCAGCAGCACAGGTTTACGCAGCGCAATCAGCTGCTCGCGGGTGTAAACAATGCTCCCACTACTGCCGGTGGCAAAGTTCCCAAATACAAAGGGCAGGGAAAATAACAGAAAAACACGTAAAAAGGTAACAAAAGTACGTCCAGCCATTGTCGCAACTCTTATGAACAGGTTGTGACTGATCAGGAAAAACAGACAAATTAACGAACCGACAAATAAATGAAAGTTTAAAAAACACGACGGGAGCTGCGGCCACAGGCTGCCGCCTCGCACAGCGCCAGGTGACGAAAACTCACCTGATTTAAAACATGGGTTTTAAATCTGAGGGGAATAAAAAATGTATGGATATCATAATATTGATAATGATAGTGTGATAGTTTAGGCACTATTACCAATGCTATTAACAATGAATCAGCCATGCCCTCCAAATTCTGATCATCAGCACACCTGGGTAAGGGCAGATTTGGATAGCTCAGAAAGTTGTGGTGCATGCGGAGTCAACTTCTCTCTTTTTTTTTCTTTCTAAGAGAAAATATAAGAGAATATTGCTGCATGAGACCCATTGTACGCACTGAGATGAGATGGACTGTGGTTACGTCTGTGATAAAGCATGAGAGGAAACAAAGATACATTTCTTACTGGAGCAGAAAAAAAGTTCAGTGTAGGCTTGTGAGCAAACTTTCAAAATGTTTTGAAGAGGAGCTTCTAGTCGACTTCTACCAATTATTATTTTGCAAATCAGAATAAAAATGATCTATAATGAAACATTCAGTAACCAGTGTTTAGCCCCAGGCAGCAGTGGTTGTAGGTGGGAAGGTGAGGGAACCTCTGCATGTATGCTTCATCACTGTCATGTGAAAACAAGTGGCTGATTAGTGTGACATGTGGATGTCGACCTCCTCTTCATGTCAGCAGAAATGTATTATTAATGGGAAGACATAATATTTTGGAGGGAACATACTCAGAAATTGAAAATAAGTAAGAGAGCCTTTTTACTGAGATGTTCGGTAAAGGTAACTTCTCTAACTGGACTTTTCGGCTCTTCCCATTGGGGGCTTCAGCTTGACCAATGACATTTCAACCCCCTAATATCATTTTGATAACACAAACTCTGGCCTGCACTGCCACTGTGCTACCAAGGTGCTGTGGGTGCTAGTGAGAGAAATTGGCTGTTAAATAGAGAGTTGACGGGCCAAGGCTCTGACTTATTGCTTCCCCAAAACAAACTGCTATTACCTTGGAAAAACTGAGTGCCCTTTATTGATGTGTGCTGACAGAGTGGAACCCAAGTTCACAGATTGTCTTTTGAGTGTCTGTGCCTTTCGGTGTGCTTGTCATTTTCACTTTGTGGTTGCATGGCTTCCTCCCTCTCCTGCTATCTAGATAACGGCTTTCATGCCATAAAAGTGTGATTCGCTTTGTCAAATCCTCTGCGACACACACCCACATGCACACACATAAGACAGCCACAATGGGACTTTCTTGGTGCCTCTGTCGGTGCAATAATATTCCTTTGCTGATGAGATGGCAAGGGAAAAGAGAGAGAGACAAATTGAAATAGAAAGGAGAGAAAATTAGCTGTTCTAGACATTTGGGAAAGTTCTTAACAGAACACTGTTTTATGTCTGATAGCTGATGGGAACCCTGATGTTATAAGTGTAACAATGGTAAAGACAACTCTAATGATGTAACATTTAGAAAACATTTTTCACCTCCAGTCTGAAACATGAAGTCATGTAAATGCAAAACATATGACAAAATAAATATGTACAAAGTCAGGCATGTAGGATGATGAACATGACGCAGTGAACTGCATCATCCTGTTATCAATGATAAAAAGAAGTGTGTGTGATTGTAGTGGTTTGTTTCTTTTCTTGCTTGCCACGTTGACAGTTACTTGACCTAGACAAACATCCAAATTTGAAAAAGGAGAAAAGACTGTCGTGAACTGTTGACATATATGAAGACTGATGACGCCCTTCCAGTTTACTTTAATGAAGCCAAAGTATCCCAGTTACAGGTGCTGCCATTTTGTTTTCATTGTTTGGAGTCTGCGCAGTACTGATCAGGGTTGGAGTGATGCTATTGTGGTCCCACTCAGCAGTCAGTCATTATGTTTATTATGTTCCTTTGTATAGATGGTAAATGAACTGGACTTTTATAGTTCCTTTCTAGTCTTCCAACCACTCAAGGCACTTTCATACACTGATGGCATTAGCTGCCATTCAAGGTGCCAGCTGCTCATCAGTTTGAGGAGCTAACCATTCATATACATTCACATACTGATGGCACAGCCTTCAGGAGCAATGGCAGTATCTTGCTCAAGGACACTTCAACATGGAGGAGCCAGGTTCAAACCACCAATCGTCTGATTAGTGGACGACCCGCTCTACCTCCTAAGCCATAGCATCAAACAACTAATTTAACCAATCATAGCATAAAAATTAACATGTGAACAAACATCAGTGTGATAAGAACAATCTAAAATAATCTCTTTGAAATCTTTGGAATCCAATCAGAAGATCAGCGGTTTAATCCCCGGTGCGATCCCCTCCAGTCTGCATGTCGAAGTGTCTTGGGCACTGAACCCCAAATTGCTCCTGAAGGCTGTGTCATCAGTGTACAGTATGAATGTGTATGAATGGGTGAATGAGATATGTGGTGTGAAAAGGCTTTGAATGGTCGGAAGACTAGAAAGGTGTTATATAAGTACAGTACCACGGATGGATTACAAGAACTTCAGTTTTGTCTGAATTTAACATAATAAGTATAACTGGGTATCATCGGCATAACAATGAAAGTTAATGAAGTTATTCCCAATAATGTTGCCTAGAAGGTATAAGAATATGAATATGTAAAGGTGAACAAAATTGGTCACAACACAGGACCTTGTGGACCTCTGTGACTAACTTTGATGTGCATGGAGGATTTATCATTAACATAAACAAACTGAGATTAATCAATTACCAGTGATTTTTTTTTTTTTGCCAATGTTCAAGTCTATGTAATAAAATTTAGTCAATACTATCAAATCATTTACACAAAGTAGGCTGTACAAAGTGTCGTCAAAACATGTTTAGGGCAAGAGTTTTGTCATAATCACTATCTAGTGGAGGTGTTTTTTCCCGCTGTCAGATGCTCTTAGAAAACAAACGGGCACTTTACCTATAAAGCATATTGAAAACTTTAAAGGAAACTACCAAACCCAAAATGATGATGATGATGATAAACACCTTTCAAAAGACAGTTACTAAGTTCTTTACAATAAAACAAACCACAATAACAATAAGTTAAAAGAAAAATTCAATCAAAAATCTATAAAAAATTAAAATGATGATGATGATGATGATGATGATGATGATGATGTTGATGTTGGTGGTCTGTGTCTTCTTTCAGTGTCTGGCTGTGTGGGAGTCATTCCTCCTGTCTCAGAGAGTGGAGCCAGCTGAGCAGAAGGATGTGGAAGACACCTCTTAAAGTGTGTGGATGACCGAACATGGAGATGGCACACAGCCCCTGTCCAACAAATCTAAAATATATAAGACTTTGAACCGAGGTCCACATATGCAAACATGCATCGTGTACAAAACAAGCACACTCTGTCTCTTTTTCTGTCTGTCTAACCAAAGACGTTAATTAATCCTAATCTCAGCATTCCAGTGATGATTGTGCATCACTAAAACCAACACTGTGATCCAAATATCCACAGATAGTGTTTACACACCACTATGTGCATTGCCAAAAGTTAAAGGAAGACTCCTGTCTCTTCAGGTTCCAGTCTGCTGTTTTGTGGTGCGTTATTTTTCATAGATATCGTAACTGTAGACAACATAGTAACACTTTGGATGGAATCCAGTGTGGATGAAAAACAGCTGTGTCCAGGTTCAGGGGATGCCTCCTTGAAAGTATGGTGAATGCTAAGGCGTGGCATCATCAGAAGCTTTTGCCCCTCACCTCAGAAGTCAAAACTAATGAATCACGTCTTCAACTCCAATTAGAATTTTCCAGGAAGTGGCACTCAGATAACAGAGTAGTAAATTATAGTACACACTCTGATACAGTCTGATATTTGAGACCATAGAGAGAAGAATTGGAGATAAACATGAAAAGGCTGCTGCTTTACAGTAACCTTACCACATCAACAAATCTGAAGTTACTTGTTAGCCACTCAAGAGGCAGCAGAGGAAGCCGCCATGAACAAACAGAATGTCATTTGTACAATGTAGTTTAAGATTAGTCTGTGTGAGTCGGGTTCAAATCAGTTTAGTTCAAACAAATCACACATTTTCATTTGTTCCAACAAGATATGAACTTTTGTAGACTTCAAAAGATGACACCCCTGAAGTGAGACACAGCTACTAAAACCAATCTACTGCATCATACCCATGTCATGGAACCATGTTACTGACCATAACCTTCCAACCCTTAACTACATGATAGCATTTTAGCATTTTAGCCATGATCACTGTTTGTTTTGTTGTTGTAAATTTGATGGCATTCATTTAGTGACATGAATCTAAGAGACACTTCCTGATCCTGTTGTGATCCTGTTAACAGTAGTTAGTTCTAGAAAAAGTGGACTGAGTTTTGACTGATTTTTTGTTCGCTGTTTTCTGGACAGTATCCTTAAGACCTGGTTTTAGTAAGTTGTACGACCAAAGTCAAAGACATCTCTAATTCCAGGATGAGACTACAAGACATCAGCCTGATAATAATCTGATCCAACACATGTTGTTTTCAGGGACATCCCCTGGATATCCTCCCAACATGGGCACAGAGAGTGTGTGTGCTTCAATTTTATACTACAGTACATTGTAGGGCTACAAGTAACAACAATCAACATAATCGATTAATCAAGAAAATAATTCGCTGATTAATCACTTAGTAGTTTGGTCTTTAGAATGTCACACGTACTCAAATCTCTTGTTTTGCCCACAACCCAAAGATCTTCAAGCTACTGTCAGAGAGGACCAAAGAAACCAGTAAATCCAAAATTAGAATTTGGACATGTTATCTTAAATAATGAAAAATACATTAATCAATTATCAGTATAGTTGTCAATTATTTTACCCCTCTTGGGTCTGAGAAATGGCCCTATGAATTGTTATTGCAGTCGTTGGGGATTGCTCCAACCTCAGAGAGTTAATAGTTGACATCTAATCAATGCCTCAACTGGTCCTTACAGTGTCTGCATAAACATGCACTCACATTTGTAACAAAGTGATGTGATTTAAAGTCGGTCTTATGAGAATTAACATGCTGTGATTGGTTGAGGGTCTGACATGCCAATGCAGCCAAGTCACAACAGCAGGAGCTTTTGTTGCTTCGCACAGTGATCCTTCTTAGATATTGTGTAGTCTGAATGTGGAAGGTAAATGATCAAGCTTTCAATGAATATGCCTTTGACTGAATGCAAGTTCAGGTCTTGTGTCTGTCATGTATTTTCTCATTAATTAACTGAAGAAGAATCTGCAGATTTATGCAAAGAGAGCACACCAAAAAGTCACATTTCACACATTTCATTAGAAATTAGCTGACAAAATGCATTAAACTGAGATTATCTCAGATGAGTTTGTAGATATGTGAGATCAGAATGAGAACACAGCACACTTTGAGCAGAGAAGCCTTACACTCTTTCTGAAATTCTCTCAAGTGAATTTTGTTGTTTGCGCAGATGGAGATTTCATGTTTACACGTCTGATGAAGACTAGATACAATATCTGCGATGTCTTTCTAAAACAATGCTTAAGTAATCTTTTTATACTGATATCACCTTCTTTTCTCTCTTTTTTGCTTTTATCATTAATGAATGTAAAAGAAAAAAGTCTGAATAAAATAGATTTTGAGATGTGACATAATAAAGACAGATATAACACTATGAACTCTTTGAGTTTCTCTTTGTTGACTCTAAAGGCAGAAGTGATGTGAAAAGTTGTTCGATGTCTCTCACATCAGCTTTTCGCAGGCTGTTTGTCCACAATATCATTTGTCTTCTCCGCTGTCAAAGTGTCTGACAAAGTTCTGCTCCTCGACAGGTAAAACAGCTCTGTTCAACACTTGAGCAGTCATTATTGCTATCGACTGAGAGCAAAAAGCCCTGCTTGTTTTTTTAAAAGGTTGAAGCTGTTGACACGAGTCACTGTGGAGTTGTGCTCCACGTGTTTATCAGTTTTCAGGTGCAGCATAATGAAGAGCAGTTCAAATTAAGCATTTGGGCTAGACCTATTTCCACAACCGTTGTCAGACTGCCGTGGCCTTTTCGTGTCAACTGATTTCTCCTGTTTTTTTTCCCTCTCTTCTCATCTACCTTCAAAGTTTTTCAAAAACTGCTGGGAAAACAAAAAAAATACAAAACATTGCTGAGCTGAGAAACTGATTTGGTTTTAAATTCAAGGATTTGAATACATTCATTAAAGCTACAGTTATCATTTGGATTTTGGACTTTGGACTTTTTGGCTACTTAGCAGTAGCAGCAGAAGATGAAAACACAACATTGGCATATTATGACCTTCTAAAGATACGGTGGCCCTGAAGTGCAAAACACAACAGCAAATTCAAAAACACAATAGCAAATCGAATAACACAACAGCAAATTCAAAAACACAATAGCAAATCAAACAACACAATAGCAAATCAAATAACACATTAGCAAATTCAAAACGGAAAGGGTAGGTACCCACGGGCGACATGAATCGTCGCTGATTGGACTGGTGGTCCTCTAAACCGGAAAGACATGGCTTACATGTTTTCAAAATATGAGCGCTGTTAGTGACAACGTACGTGCTGCTATTAAAGAATATTTTGATGCACGACATGGATACGTGTTACTACGGAAACGCATGATATTCACTGGATTAAATTTTTTTTGTTTTTGACACTTTATCTCGTAATTACGAGAAAAGATCTTGTAATTACGAGATAAGGAAAGGTGCCTCATTGGCCACTGCACTTCGGTAAAGTTAGAAAGATATTGGCACTTCCGGGATCAATAACTCTTAAGCGAAACGTTGTTAAAACACAAAACACGCATATTTTCAACTGTAGTAAGACAGACAACGAGCTACAACCTAACGTTCATCACAACAAGCCATCCTCGGAGCCACACCAACAACATTAGTGTTTACTAGGACTATTCATAATTTCTGGGAATTTTTATTAGGAATATTAATCAATAACTTCAATATGATACAGTACTGCAGTAACGCTATCTACACTTCAAAATCTAGTGCCCGACTACATCGGTTTGTACGGTAAAGCGTGTGAGTGCTTCATGATGCCTTAAAGTGCACCTCGGAAACTCAGAAATCAAATAATAATCTCTTTTCTAAGATATGCAGATTTAGAAAAGTCATTAAATAAACAAATCAAATTGTTTTCTGACAATTCTTGTTCTACATGTTCCCAGCTACCTACTTCTAGTGCCCGACTACATCAGTTTGTACGGTAAAGCGTCTTCACAGTGACGCTTTACCGTACAAGGTGCAGGTGCAGTGAAAGAACTTGAAAATCACCCCAGAAGTAGCTGGGAACATGTAGAACAAGAATCAGGTGGAGTTGTCAGAAAACAATTTGATTTGTTTATTTAATGACTTTTCTAAATCTGCATATCTTAGAAAAGAGATTATTATTTGATTTCTGAGTTTCCGAGGTGCACTTTAAGGCATCATGAAGCGCTCACACACTTTACCGTACAAACCGATGTAGTCGGGCACTAGATTTTAAAGTGTAGATAGCGTTACTGCAGTACTGTATCATATTGAAGTTATTGATTAATATTCCTAATAAAAATTCCCAGAAATTATGAATAGTCCTAGTAAACACTAATGTTGTTGGTGTGACTCCGAGGATGGCTTGTTGTGATGAACGTTAGGTTGGAGCTCGTTGTCTGTCTTACTACAGTTGAAAATATGCGTGTTTTGTGTTTTAACAACGTTTCGCTTAAGAGTTATTGATCCCGGAAGTGCCAATATCTTTCTAACTTTACCGAAGTGCAGTGGCCAATGAGGCACCTTTCCTTATTTCGTAATTACAAGATCTTTTCTCGTAATTACGAGATAAAGTGTCAAAAACAAAAAAAATGTAATCCAGTGAATATCATGCGTTTCCGTAGTAACACGTATCCATGTCGTGCATCAAAATATTCTTTAATAGCAGCGCGTACGTTGTCACTAACAGCGCTCATATTTTGAAAACATGTAAGCCATGTCTTTCCGGTTTAGAGGACCACCAGTCCAATCAGCGACGATTCATGTCGCCCAGCGCCGGTCCTGGCCACATTTGCGCCCTGGGCGAACCCCAGGGCGCAAATGTTTGAATTTGAATTTGCTGTTGTGTTTTGCACTTCAGGGCCACCGTATAAAGATGATATGGTAGCAAACCATTTCTTTTCCACATCAATAGCAGAGTAGTGAACTGTGTACTGGTCTGAACCAGCGAAAGACTGAAGGCCAAAGACCTGGTGTTATGAATGGTGGTATGTTCATTTACTACAGCTGAACGATCACACCATTTCTTTGATTATAAAAAAAAAAAAGCACCACAGAGATGAGGGAACATATAATGTCGGCTCAGTGAGTTAAGGTAAGTATGTTTTTTGTTTAATTTATGATTATGGTGGAAGAATGAATGTAATAATTGGCTATTTCAACAACATAAACTGTGCTACATTAATAAGTCATAGGATGAATACACATAATTTTATTTGCAGCTTCATTTAGACTTTTATTGTTGGAGATTTTTAAAAAATGTACAGACTCTATAATTACACATTTGAATAAATAAAACATGAAACATTCATACAGTGAAAAAATGTAGAGGCCTTTCTTTTGATGTCTGATGAAGTTCATTTTTATTTTTTATTCACTTTCTTTACTCCAACACTTGACATTTCCTGAATTTCAATTTCTATACTTCATAATTTATGACACTGCGTGGACTGTTATAAGCATACTATGAATGTGTTTATAGGCTGTTATAATGTGTTATTAGCCCCCTCAGTTAACCTGCAGTTTATAACTAGTCAGAGCATCCACAAGACACTTGAAGTTATAATTCATTATATATCTGTATTGTTTCATGATTCATGTTTCATGATATTGTGTTTCAGATGCGCTATGTGTCAGTGAACTATAGATGTAGTTGTCACGCGGTGAGGTCAAGCTGGGTTTTTGTCCCGTCTTGTAATTTCCTGTTTTATTTTGAAAATAACTCTCCTCTTGATTCAGGTCACTTGCCCTTCCTCATGTGTCACCGGTCTGATTGTCTTCCCCGCCCTGATTGTTTCCACCTGTTCCCCATTACCCTGTGTATATATTGTCTGCGTCTCCCCTTGTCTTGTGCCAGAGTGTTTCGTTCTTTCGTTCACCCCAGCCAATTATTCTCACAGACCTTGATCTTCCTTGCCTTGCTACGCAACGAGTGTTGTTGTTTTTTCCTCCACGTGAGTGATTTTTGGTTGTAAATTTCATAGTATTAGGTTATTGATTTCCGTTCAGTTTGATAGCGGTTTAGCTTCTGTCCTCCCCTTGTGGAGTGATTTTCTGTTACCTTTTCCTCTTTGCTTTTACGTTTTCCCTCTGCAGAGTGGTTTTTGGTCTTTTAGAGTATATTCCTGTATAGTATCTTTAGAGTAATTTTCATAGTCTATTTTTGAGTCGCTCAGTGTGGAGAATTCCTAATAAAGTTCCATCCTGTTGGTGATACCTCTGCATCTGAGGCCAGGCCTGACAGTAGTCTTCATAGAAAGCTCCTAAAATGATCATTAAAACCTGATGAAACCTTCATAGAAAATATTTTGCTTAATCATCCAAATCATCCCTTTGATACAAAATTCATGCAGCTATTGTGTTAATCATTTACTGTACTGTTCTGTTCTTGTTATGTATTGAATATAATGTGAAGCATGTATAAATTATGTCAGGGGTCATCGGGACCTAAACAAGTGCAACTGAAGTCTCTGGAAAAGCTTGTATGTTGTACTTTGACAACAGATTCTGGGTCAGTTTGGAGGAATTATTGGCCCTGCAGACTTGGTGATTCACTGTGGGGTTAGCTTTTACAGTACACATATTCATTTGTATTATAGCACCATTTTATGAAAAACTGTATTACTAACCAAAAATCTTTAAATCAAATGCTGTCAGAAGACCAGTGGTTTCTATATTCGGTACAATATCTGTGCAAGTGGAAATACCTCTACAGCTTTGCTTTCTGCCTTCATTGTCTATTCCTCTCTCCCTGCATGGGGGGGACTGTGCAGCTGTGCATGCCACTACTAAGTAGGTTATCCTACATAATCACATTAAAAATTGAAGAAGATTCTTTAAATAAAGCAGTGTCTTGAAAATTAGGCCCTCCAGAATCTTTTTCCTAATGCACAGGGAATACAAGAGTGGGAGAAAATAGAGAGGGGCGAGGAGGGAGAGAACATGTGTTTGTACATGTACATACAGCAGAGCTCTATACTCATCTTACAGTGAGTGTGTTGACGACTCGTGCCCTGCATGGAGGTTCCTGTAGAGAGACACATTATGAAATTGTTTGCACAACATGTTTTCATTTGTAAATGATGGTAATTAGTCAGCTTGTAATTACTTCAAATATGAAGGCAATAAAGGTCTGGTAGCATTCTATATGTTTAATGAATGAATGAAGGAAAGAAAAGACCCAAAACACCAACTAGTGTTCTTGTATCCAGTGTCCCTATGCCACAGAGCTCCACAGTGATCTAAAAACTATTACCGGTAATCACATCAATCAGCCACAAACAAACACTCACCAGAAACCAGAAATGTAAAATATAGAAATGAACAGCTTAGTAGTGTTTCAGTGATTCTAATCAGGTGTATGTACCTGCAAGAAGTAAAGCTTTACAGCACAAAATAATCCTGATTTTGGTGAAACTGGATCATATTTTACCAAGAAAATCAACTCTCTGATTTACAGAGTTTCATGATGGACAGTAAAGTAAACTGCTACCAGATAGCTGCTGTTAGCTCATGTTAGCTCAGTTTGTTAGCTGCTGTTAGCTCATGTTAGCTCAGTTTGTTAGCCAGGCTGCCTAGACTGTGAGCTTAGAGCACCGGGGAAGTGTCAAAACCGGAGCTTGGACGTGGGCAATGTAACAGCAGCCTCCATGGACATACTGGCAGAGGTGAAGAGACGGAAGAGGACGTTGAAGGATGAAGGAGGAAGCTAAGTAAAAGACAGTGAGCGAGCAAGAAGCTGCTGGACAAGAATAAATGTGTGACTGACTTTTAGTGGTTGGTGAGAGCTTGGTGAAATAAAAGGCTGAAAGGCAGACGCAGAGCAGCGCTGACTGCTGTTGGACTAGTCAGTAATATTAGCTGCTGCTGGGTCTGCTGCTGGTGACCTGGTTGATGTTTGGCTAGTTTTTGATCATAAGTAATGTAATCATATCATATCATGTAATCATATCATCAATTCACACATTACTACGAATAATAGAAATGATGTAATATTCCCTGGTTTGAAATTGTGTACATGAAACAACAAAAGTTAAGATCAGAATGAGTGAGAACCCTGTATGTGCACATCTGGCTTTTTCAGTGTTCATATTTGAAACAGTCTTTACTGTATTCTGTAGGACACTCCCTCAGCGTACAAGCAGCTGAATAATGTATCTTCGCCATTAATTTCTGGTTCTTCTATAAACTACACGGCTGCTAAGTCTCTGCCTTGCCTCATTTCTTGGAACCTTTGTGCAGAACATACGACCTAATGGAGTGTCCCTCTGGTGGAGAGAGGATCGTCTTCATGGCTACAGAATTGGCCTAGCAGAGAATGAACGTTATAGATGAACTAAAGCCAAGTATGCTGCTACTGCGTGGCAATGTGATGGAGTCAATCCAAGCATGGCATGACTAAGGGGCCTCCAGAGCCCTGCAGGCGGGTTTGTAAAAATGAATGTGTATGTGTCAATGTGTACAATCATACAAAGATTGTGTGTGTCCATGTGACACACTCACATTATTAATGCATTTAACCATGCATGTCCTACTTTTTCTCTATCTGCTGCCAATATGTGAAAGACATATGGAGTGTGACAATATGGTTTCCTTCCATCAGGAGCTTCATTGTGTTAATTTTGTGCTTTTATTTAGCATATCTCTAAATCAATTTCTGTGTAATCAAATTACCACACACCTTGCTTGGGGCCAAATAGTATTCCAGCAGAGAAAAACTGCAGAGAGAGCGGCATGAGTAGAGATTAAAAGCCCTCTGCTAGGTTCATCTGGAACACGTGCAGCTTTACAATGATAATATACAGCAGTGTTCACTTTAACTTCGAAATAACACCTGTTTGATTTGTTTTGTTTTTTTATTAGAAGGAAAAAAATATTTTATTTAATAAATTCAATAGAATTGAAGTGACAGTGACAGTGAGGCATTTGCAGGGATTTATTACATTTGTGGGAAGCAGCTCAGTGTTGTACTTACTGTAGTTGTAACTGACTCACCAGCTGTCACAACTTTCACATCAGAAAGTGGAATCATTCTTTAACCATTTCTATGTTCCTATTTTCTGGTCTGTAAAATGTTGTTTCAGTACATTTTTTATGAGTAAAACATAACAAAACAAATTGAATATGATTAGCAGTAACAGTTATTATTATGCAGAAGAACTGAGACTCTGAAACAATCCATCTGCCCCCAGGCCTGCTGCAAAGAAAAGAAGGAATATTGTATAATTTCTGTTCCACCATCTTGTCCTTCTCTGAGCCACAGAATGTTTTCTTAAAAATGAATCACCACATTTTCAGCAATATCTCATCCTGCTCTTTCTATTTCTGACATCATGTGAGTGCTGCGTCCCATGCAATGAGCCCCAAGGCCGGCTGAGATCCAGACTCACAGTCAGGATGACATAATGCGAGTTAATGACCGCAGCCCGCTCCTGATGCTGCACGAGCATCACCGCTTCACCATGTTACTGTCTTGTTTGCATTTCATCAGCCTGGCTTGACCTTGTTCATGGTGAGTATTGTTCATGTTTGAGTGTGACTTGTTTTGTGGAACCCTCTGTCCTTGGCCGGGACCGTGGAGGGAGTCAGAAGAATCATCCTCCCCCCACTCTGTGGATGTGTGTCTTTCTTTGCTCTTCACAAATCCACAGTCTAAAGGCCTTGCCATTTAACAAGACCCGAGAGTGCGTGTAATTGCATGTGGATGATTGCAAGTGCAGCTCATTGAGATCGATATATAGTCGTATCACCGTGCAGTGACTCATCAGCCACAGAGCTCTGGGGAGCAAAGGGCCTTGCTGAGAATCCGGATGATCAGACAGAAAAGAAGAGCCCTCAGCCCTCCTCATGATGATACGGGACAGCTTATGGGCAACTCGTACTTGTTCTTTTATGATTCTATGTGACAAAAAAAAGGCAATGAGTAAACTATAGCCAGTGATGTACAACCATCCTTACAAAGATCTTATTTTTCGAAAATTCCCATTGCACATGAGTCATGTTTACTAGACTGCTGTTCACTCACAGAAGTGAACAATGAACAATGAAAGATGTAAAAAAAAAAAAAAAAAAAAAGCGTTCAGCCAGCTGTGTAAGTGTCTTTAGATAAAGCCACTGTCAGTGTATTGTCAACACTCATCTGTGTGCTCTGTGAACGGGGGCTTTTGGTAAGAACACTTGATTCTCTGTGTATCTCACCATAATACTCACCGTCATCTGACAAGAGCAGCAGATCATTTGCCTCATTAAAAGCATTCCTGCAGGGTTTGATTGACTATTACATTGGGCCTAACCCCCTGCAGGCGCTGCTTTCACTGTAATTGACAGAGCAGGGGATCTCGCCTATGGTAATAGGGATGCAAACTTCTAAAACCCGATCCTCTATACCTACCCACCAATCTACCTCTTTCTGTCTCTCTGCCTCATTCCTTCTCTTTGTATTCTCAGGGGAAAAAAACCTTGTGGGAGCCCGGAAATGTCTCAGGAGGTAGATTACTGACACAGCAGTAAGTAATCAACCTCCCATTCAGCCTGGCAGCCTTTCATTCATGCACACCGTGGCAGGAATGAGAGAAAGCTGCCTCGGTTTTGTTGAATGGGAAGAACAGTGTGCTGATGTCTGCTGGATGGAAGGATGAAGAAGAAATGAGAGAAAATGAAGGAATGTTAATACAATTACAGCCCTCTTACCTTCATGCGAGACTCCTAAAAGTCAAATGCAAATGGATGTAATAAAAGTAATGTGATAGACACGGTGAGACTATGACACTATGCCTTGTTCCTTTCCAATTGTTTTAAGTAGCCTGTGATAATGATGGTAACCAGGAAATGAGCATGACTGCTACTACTTTAAAGTTCCTGTGAAACAGGAAGCCGAGTGGTTTGCTTTCTCATTTTTATGTGTTTCCTGTAAAAATGGTCAGATAGTGAGGGACTTCTTACAGATATTAAATAAATGATTGCCGTTTGCAGTAGCCAATAGAGAGTGTGCACTACACCACTATTCATTGCAGGTACAGTAGTGCTATGATCTAGTGTCAGCGTCTAACTTCCAGTGAATATGTTTGGACCTACTGAGTGGGTTAGCGTCATGACTGACCCAGCTAATGACAGTTAGTGGTTCTATAAATCACCTCAGTAGTGTAACGTTATTCCCTTCAGAATCACTCATAGACTGTATCAAACAGGAAACACTCTGCTCCGGCAGCGTCAGAAGAGAGAAAGCATTTCATTGGATATAAAATTAGTTCATGCCCCAAAGTGCATGAAGAGTCATCAAAAACTTTTTATGGTTTATCAGGAAATGACAAACACTAAAATGCCATGAAGTGTGTGTGTGTGTGTGTATGTATCCACTTGTGTTGGTCTATGTCCTGCTTCTGCAGGACAGGGTGTAATTGCCACAAAGCTAAATGATGGGAATGCATCCAGAGACCTTATTACCTTATTTACACCTTAACCTAACTCTCATCAGGGGTGATGATTACCTTATTTACCCCTTAACCTAAGCCTAACCCCTAACTCTAACCCTAACCCTGTCATCAGGGGCGTTGATTACCTTATTTACCCCTTAATCTAACCCTAACCCTAACCCTAACCCTAGCCTACCCTAATCCTGTCATCAGGGGTGTTGATTAAATTATTTACCCCGTAACCTAACCCTCATCAGGAGCGATGATTACCTTATTTCCCCATTAACCTAACCCTAACCCCTAACCCTAACCCTAACCCTACCTTAACCCTAACCTTATCATCAGGGGCGATGATGACCTTATTCACCCGTTAACCTAACCCTCATCAGGGGCGATGATTAGCTTATTTACCCCTTAACCTAACCCAAACCCCAACCCTCACCTAACCTAACCTAACCCTAACCCCTAACCCTAACCCTAACCCTACTCTAACCCTATCATGAGGGGAGATGATTACCTTATTTACCCCTTAACCTAACCCTCATCAGGGGCGATGATTAGCTTATTTATCCCATAACCTAACCCAAACCCTAACCCTACCCTAACCCTAACCCTATCATGAGGGGCGATGATTACCTTATTTACCTGTTGACCTAACCCTGATCAGGGGCAATGATTATCTTATTTACCCCTTAACCTAACCCTTATCCTAACCCTAATCCTATCATGAGGGGCGATGATACCCTTACTTACCCCTTAACCTAACCCTCATCAGGGGCGATGATTACCTTATTTTCCCATTAACCTAACCCTAACCCCTAACCCTACCTTAACCCTAACCCTATCATCAGGGGCGATGATGACCTTATTCACCCGTTAACCTAACCCTCATCAGGGGCGATGATTACCTTATTTACCCCTTAACCTAACCCTCATCAGGGGCGATGATTAGCTTATTTACCCCTTGACTAACCCAAACCCTAACCTTAACCCTACCCTACCCTAACCCTAACCCTAGCCCCTAAACCTAACCCTATCATGAGGGGCGATGATTCCCTTATTTACCCCTTAACCTAACCCAAACCCTAATCCTACCCTAACCCTAACCCTAGCCCCAACCCTAACCCTATCATCAGGGGCGATGATTACCTTATTTCCCCCTTAACCTAACCCCTAACCCTAACCCTATCATCAGGGGCGATGATTACCTTATTTCCCCCAACCCCTAACCCTATGTGGAACACGCCATATTCTCACTAGTTACCACTGATTTTGTTTGGGATTGGCGAGCGGGGGCAGAGCTCGTGCAGGGCTGGAGCAAGAGGGCCGGGGGGCCAGTCCCAAGAAGGTCTCGGGTCCCTCTGCCGCACATGTAAGGACGGACTCAGCACCCACACATTTTGTCCACAGGCTCCCGGTTGGCAAACCTAGTCAGAGGCCGAGGCCGTGAGAGGAGGGAGGTGGACAGGTGCATATGGATTAGGATTAGGGTTAGGCTCCCCCTTGGGTCCGGGAGCCAGGATCCGGGCGTCTACGGAAAGGTCTGGCCGAGGCGAGCGCAACGCCATCAGAACAGAGTCTCCTGGTGGCTCCCCCGCTGAGCTAGGGGGCGACAAAGTGTCAGAACCCTCACATCCTCTGGGGCCATATCTCGGCGAGGGAAGGGCCGGGAGAGGCGCTGGGGGCATCGTCTGAGAGCTGTCAGTGGTGTCTATGATATATCTGAAGCCCGGGCCGCTGGGACGCTACGGAGCATAGTTTGGGGGCCACTGGGACGCTACGGGGCGTAGTTGGGGAAAATGAATGTTAACTGATAGGATTATGGAAGGCCACCATATTTGAACTAGTTAACATATGCTTGACATAGGCTCTACTGTTGAGCTCAGACTACAGAGAAGCTTTTTTGATGCCCAGCTGAGAGGCGCACTGAGAGGAGGGAGCCGGACAGGTGCATATGGATTAGGGTTAGGGTCAGGCTCCCCCAGAACGGAGTCTCCTGGTGGCTCCCCCGCTGAGCTAGGTGGTATTTAGACTTGGGGCAGCTTCCAGATTCTGGACACTTCCAAATAGTCGAAAATGTGGAATCGCTCATAGGTTAAAATGTGGAACTCATCAGTTAGTGTAGAAATCAAATTCAATGTAACTGGTGAGAATGTGGAAGATTCCGGGCACACCCACCATGTGACAGCTTCCTGAGTGTCTACAGGAAGTACCGTAGAGTGGAGAGGATGAAGGCTGGTGGCTGCACAGTCTCCTCTTGTGCTAAAAACAAGGTAAGTGTTTGTTAATGTTGTGGAAAAGGCTGTTTGTCTGCTGTGGCGTGTTATGTGCTGATTGAGGCAGATTGTGTGTTGTTTCTGTGTGAAATTGAGCCGTTTTTTAAGCTTTCGAAAGATGCTAATTTTGTTAGCTAATTACCGCTAATGCTAGTGTAACTTATGAGAATGTGGAAGAACATGGTTTGCTTCCACCACCTGCAGCCAAGCTTTCCAAAGCTGTGTGCAATATGCTATAACACTTATTCGAGACCGAAGCACCACCTGCAATGCGCACACACCGTACAGAACAGGGCCAAGCTGGCACTGCTGATCAAGTATGGGAATGCCAGGTAAGGAGATGCATTGTCATGTTTGCATGCATGCATGCGTGTTTTGTCTTTGTGTTTTTTTGTGTGTGTTTCGTCCACTGTCCGTTTGGACAGTGTACCGCTGGGGGTTTGGGCTTGGGCAGCTTCCGGATTCTGGACAGTTCCAACTTGGAAGTGCAGAATTTGGAAGCCTTCCACATTCTCGCTTGCCATCGGGTTAGACTTGGGGCAGCTTCCAGATTCTGGACAATTCCACATTCCATATTGTGGACAGTTCCAACTTGGAAGTGCAGAATTTGGAACCCTTCCACATTCTTGCTTAACGGTGGTATTTAGACTTGGGGCAGCTTCCAGATTCTGGACAATTCCACATTCCATATTGTGGACAGTTCCAACTTGTAAGTGCAGAATTTGGCAGAGGTCAACTCGTTTACTTCCTGTGTCAATAGGAGGTCGGCCATTATAGTGGTAAAGACGAGCTCGGCAGCTACACAAACGGCAGCTCTACGCTGGTGCTGTTGAAATTATATTTGAGAGAAGGTAAGTTTATGTGGGTGACCCGAAAAACCTCAAGTGGCGGTTATCCCTCAGGGGACCAAAATCAGGGCATGTTTATTTGTGTAAAATCTTTTTTTTTTTGTCGGTGGAAAAATGCTCAGACAAAAAATGCTAGCGCATTAAATAGGATTTTGGAACCATGTGTTCTGCTTCCACATTCTCACCTTTTACATTCCTTTTGTATCCCAGGATGCACATTTCCCCCTGGCTGATTTTGACATAAGATAGTAAGTACACAAGGATGTTTAACTGATATGTAAGCTGTGATGCAGTTTTTCATCCCCATACAATGTCCCCCCAACCATGCAGTGGGGCCAAAAACCAAATCCAAGCCAATGCGGAGTAGGAGCAAATGACCCTCCGCCTGAGTACACCTGCTGTGTTCACTCACAGCAACACCCCACTTCCCCGACCCCCACCGATGAAAGCCCAAAATTGCAGATGTCCCAGGATAGTAAGAAGGAAACCAGCCCAAGAAGGCCACAAAGAAATCTGATAAAGGAGGGGCTGAGATAAATGCGAATTAGGGTTAGGATTCTGTTCCGTTGGAGCTTTGTTCACTGTTTACGTTTACTATAGGTTCTCTGATGTGTTCTCTGATGTGGCCATAGGAGGAAAATGTGGGCACGAGGCACAGGGTAGGTTTTGATAGAACTAGTTTTTGTTCTTGAGCATCTATGTAACTGTAGTGCTGCTTATGCGTGCCCACATTTTTTTGTATTTAGAAAGTGATGAGGACAAAGTGAGAGGCCTGTGTTTTTGACTTGTTGTCAGCAAATAAAGTTTTATGCTAAAGGTATGTGACTTCTCCTTGTTTTTATTTCCAACTTGGAAGTGCAGAATTTGGAACCCTTCCACATTCTCGCTTAACGGTGGTATTTAGACTTGGGGCAGCTTCCAGATTCTGGACAATTCCACATTCCATATTGTGGACAGTTCAACTTAGAAGCCTTCCACATTCCCGCTTATCATGGGGTTAGACTTAGGGCAGCTTCCAGATTCTGGAAGATTCCACATTCCATATTATGGACAGTTCTAACTTGGAAGTGCAGAATTTGGAAGTTGGAAGCATAGGCAGTATTTGGAAGTGCAGGATTTGGAAGGGCAGAATTTGGAAGCCTTCCACATTCTCACCTGTTACCTGAGGAGGTCAACTTTTTCACTTCCTGTGTCAACAGGAAGTAGCAGCAACAAGGATATAGCAGAACCAAGTGGGGAAGAGCAAGTCTGGCAGCTTCCAAGCATGGTCCAAGCGGTGGCAGTAACAAATGCAGGTAAGTCATGGTGGGTGTCTGCAACAATCTGAAGTGCCCCTTTCCTTCTGGTGACCAAACAAGTGTTGCATTTATTCGCATGTCTTTGAGTTTGCCCAATATCTGTGGCTATGTCATTTGGCATGCTAATGCTAGTAGAATAGATCAGAATCTGGAAGCATGCGCTTTGCTTCCATGTTTTAACCAGTTACATTGTTTTTCTAGGCAGTGCGTCTGCTTTTGACGTGACGTGAAGATGGTAAGCAGATGAGCCTGGCAAATCAATTGTATGGTAGTTTTGTGATGTGGTTTGTCATGCCATTCACCTATCTTCTCCGTACACAGTTCAAACATACCTCTCAATACAGCCGCTCATCCAGACTCACAAGTCTTGTGAGCTTTAAAACCGGCAGCCCATCATGCACAGACCAAGACATCTCTGGAACCAGCAGCACATATCTCTCAGACCAACAAAGCTAGGGCGATCAGTGGCCCCCGCCACCGTCCCCGTGCCTACTGACCTCTGGGGTCCCACACTCTCCTCCTGGATTTCTCAACCCACCTCCCACCCCGCCAGTTAGGCATAGCTCGATTCGACCTCCTCCTGGCTTCCTCTACCTCCAACCCCAACCCAGCGCCCCAACCATTGTGTTGGTTCCCCAATGGGAGATGAGCAATTGTGTGTCTGAACCATCCAAAGAATCAGAGCCAGAGCCAGAGTCAGGCAGCTGCTGCAATTTTCCCAGTCTCAGGGCAATCTGGTGCTGTAATGTGTGTCTTCATAAGTAATTAAAATAAAATTGATGTTTGACTTGTATGACTTAATTCTTCTTATTCAATAAACTTTGCTTGGGTTTAGAGCTGGGGCAGCTTCCAGATCATGGACAATTCCATAATCTGAACAATTCCACAGTATGGACAGTTCAGCTTCCACATTCTCGCCAGTGGGGAGGCTTATCTTCCAGATTCTGGACAATTCCACATTCCATATGGACAGTTCCAATATGGAAGTGCAGAATTTGGAAGCCATCCACATTCTCGCTTAATGGTGGTATTTAGACTTGGGGCAGCTTCCAGATTCTGGACAATTCCACATTCCATATTATGGACAATTCCAACTTGGAAGTGCAGAATTTAGAAGCCTTCCACATTCTCGCTTACCATTGGGTTAGACTTGGGGCAGCTTCCAGATTCTGGACGATTCCACATTCCATATTATGGACAATTCCCAGTTGGAAGTGCAGAATTTGGAAGTTGGAAGCATAGGCAGATTTTATATGGAGGCATAGGTGGACATATGGGGACTTTTGACCACATTTCCCGAACCAAAGGTTGCACAAGGTCGGTTTTGGTGTCGATTGAACCATCTCTTCCTGCCAAGCAAAAAGGCACTGAAAGCACGCTGGTTTGGAAGTGGCTACCAAATTTAATTTTATGTTTATCAGGGACCTTTTGAGGTTAGTCCAACTTCCCAATGCTGTAGAGGCTCAGGGGTGGCGTCATTGGAACGGGCATGGCTGACAACATGGGGATGGAGAGCACCCACTTGTCGATCTGACGCTTCTGGACCCTTCAAGGGCCATGGGAGTGAACACGAATGGTAAGTGTCTGAAATATGGAATCTTCCATAAAGTGCCTATTGCGTCCATGCGCCACCTGGTGTCGGTGAAAACGGGTCATCTGCACTTTTGTTGTCCGATCTGGACGAGTTTGGTGTAAAAAAAAAAAAAAAGAGCGCGGCGAGTTGGATTTTTGGTGTGACTTTGAGAATTTTTGGAGGTTCAAGGGCAGAGAAAACGGTGCGATTCAATGAAGTGCCTACGGCGGGAATTGGGCACTTTCGCAACGTCGTAGAGTGACGAGATTGGGACCGTTGCGATCGTGGCGACAAGCTCTGTCGGATGAGCCGAAGTTGTTTTCCCCGGCGTCTCCTAATAGGGGTTAGGGTTAGGGTTAGGCTCCCCCTTGGTCGGAGAGACACAATCCAAAAATCTATGTGGAATCCACTTCCTCTTATTTAAATCTATTTTTACATTTACTAGAAAATGTATGTTCTGTTCATCCTCCAGGATTTTCTCCCACGTACAGACTGTGAGTGGAATCCCTTTCTGGCTCTGAACACCCCCCCGCCCCTTTGTACATATGTTCTCTTTGGTCTACGTGAAATTTTTTACTCTATATGATTATTATTTCTCATTTTAATTTATTAATTACGGCATCTGTATATAATTGTGCTTGTGTGCATTTCTTTATAAACCCCCCCTCCTTTGTTATTGTGTTATCTCATTTATTTTATGAATTTATTATCTACTTTATTATTTAGCATGTAATGTGTAGCGTTCTTAATCACCTTTTTAATGCATGTCTTACAATGGATTTTCTTCCTTTTAATACATCTTTACTTCCTATTCCTTTATTCCAGAACTAGGAGAGGAAGTTCCCTCCTTTATTCCCCTTTCCCGGAAGTTTGTGGCAGAGGGATCCCTTATCACTAAGAAGCCCCTTTAATTCCCCCCCCCCCCCTTTTTTTTACCCTCTTTGGGGAAAAGCCTAAACAAACTCACCCTTGCACCTTTTTTATGACCATGAAAATTTTCCTGTTTTTATCATGTGTGTCATTCTTTCTTTATTCATTTATTTATTAATAACTCCTTTATCTATTTAATTCCTTTAATTGTACTTACCTGAATCTTATATACAATATCTGCATATTTTCTATCGGGAGAGAAATTTTATTGAGCATCTTGCTCCTTATTTCGTTTGATGATACTAACCAATACTAACCTGGGTTGATTTAATACTTTTATTCCTTCTATTACCTACTAAAATATCATTTATTGAAGCACTTTTGTCATGCATTTAGCACTTATATATATGATTTTAGTACCGTTAATGTGATGCTTATATTATCATATCCGATCCTATTATAGCACGTAAAATATGATTCTCCACCAATAAAATTAATAGCTAATAATAATATAATAATACTAATAATAATAATAATAAAATGCTTTTCTATATTCCTATAGTTTTAATTAATCCCTTATCCCCTTTAAGTGAACAAGGACATGGTTCACTGGAAACTCTACATACATATAAGAAAACCCTGGCGGACAGTTAGACGAACCCCCTTTTTTTTAACAAAAATACAAACTCCCGCGACCTTGCCTGAATAATGGTCCTAGTTTCTCTGTTTTTTACAACCCCACACATCTTTTATATTAATTTTACTTATTTATCCCCCCCCCTCCCCTATTTATCTTACTTATTTATTTATTTATTTATTTTTTTTTTTTGTCTTATATTTTAGTAACCGGTCTTGGTTCCATTAAAGGATTCAAATGAGATTGTATATCTATCCCTTCCCCTGTGCCCGTGCCCCCCGCAGTACTCATCGTGAGCACTGCGTTTTTATCTAAACCTAACCCTAAAACTAACTCTAAACCTAGCTCGGCGGGGGAGCTACCAGGAGAATCCGTTCCAATTGACTTGCACTCACCTCGGCCAGACCTTTCCGTAGACACCTGGATTGTGTCTCTCCGACCAAGGGGGAGCCTAACCCTAACCCTAACCCCTATTAGGAGACGCCGGGGAAAACAACTTCGGCTCATCCGACAGAGCTTGTCGCCACGATCGCAACGGTCCCAATCTCGTCACTCTACGACGTTGCGAAAGTGCCCAATTCCCGCCGTAGGCACTTCATTGAATCGCACCGTTTTCTCTGCCCTTGAACCTCCAAAAATTCTCAAAGTCACACCAAAAATCCAACTCGCCGCGCTCTTTTTTTTTTTTTT
>NW_020853101.1:86509-86897 GCF_000972845.2 Larimichthys crocea
ATTATACTCGGTGGTCGAGGTCCAGGGTCAACCGGGTTACGGAGCAACTGTCATGAGAAGGAGGAGTTAAAAAGGCAATCCCACACACCAAAATGATAAAAAGGATCAAATTTAAGAAAAGGTTGTAAGAGAATTAAATAAGCAACAAAACGATCAAGGGAAATAAAATGATAAAATAACAATGAATCAAGTAAGAAATTAATTTAAAAGATACAGTCATTTAAGGGTTCGGATCCCAAGGCTCTGGCTGGGTTAGGTTTAGATAAAAATGCAGTGCTCACGATGAGTACTGCGGGGGGCACGGGCACAGGGGAAGGGATAGATATACAATCTTATTTGAATCCTTTAATGGAACCAAGACCGGTTACTAAAATATAAGACAAAAAAA